>NW_026644600.1:300000-495494 GCF_030020395.1 Manis pentadactyla | reverse complement strand
TACACTCCATTTTAAAGCCTTCCACTCTACTGGCAATAGACCACCGCGTTCTATTACATTCAATTCCGCCAAGCAAGGCTTCATTTGCATCCAATTCACGCGGGAACTCTTATTGCGTCACATTACAACGGACTCAACTCCATTCCACAACATTGCATTCCATACCACAACACTAAACCATGTTCTATCATGTACCATTCTGCAAAATAAGGTTCCACTCTATTCCCAAACAGTGAGTAACCAGCTACCGTGTCACACTAAAACCCATTACACACCACTCCACAACTCTCCACTTCATTTCGCAACAATCCACTGTATTCTTTGCATTCCATTCCTACAATAAGGATCGATCACTTCCAACCCATTAAGGACTGTGTATTGCATCACATCAAATGCCATTCCACTCCATTCTACAATATTCTTTTCCATTCAACTACATTCCACCACGTTCTACTACATTCCATTCCGTCAAATAAGGCTCCATTCTTTTCAAAAACCATGAAGAACACTCTACGGCATCACATTACACATGATTCTAGTCCTCTCAGCAGCATTGCACTCCATTACTGAACATTTCACCATGTTCTATTGAGTTCCATTCCATGACAAAGAGCTCCATTTCCTTCGAGACTACTCAGAAACTCTATATTGTGGCACATTATACGCAATTCTAAACCAGTAGAGAAGATGGCAATTAACACCACAAAACTCCACCGTGTTCTATAGCGCTCCATTCTTTGAAAGAAGGCTCCATTCATGTCCAAAACCATCTATAACGCCCCATTGCATCACATTACACCCAAAGACACTCCATTCTACATTTTACACAATTCCCCAATATTTCAGCACATTCATTTGCTTTACATTCTGGCAAATGAAGCACCGTTCGTTTCCAAACCACTCTAGAGAGCCTTACTACTTCACATTACAGCCTATTCCACACCATTCCAAAACATGGGCCTCCTTTCCACAACATTCTACCACATTCTATTGCGATCAATTATTCCTAAGAATGATGCATTTCCTTCTAAACAATTCAAGAACATCCTATTGTGTCACTTCAGCTGCGATTCCTCTACCATTGCCAAGATTATCCTCCAGTTCCCAACATATCAACAAGTTCTAGTGAGTTTCATTGTGACAAAGACGGCACCTTTCTTATCCAAACAGACCTGGAACTCTTTCTTGTGACACTTTACATCGCGTTCCACTAAATACCACAGCATTGAAGTCCATTGCACAACATTCCACCATATTCCATTACATTACATTCCGTAAAAGAAGGCTCCGTTAATTCCAAACCATTCAGGAGCCGCCTATTGAGGCAATTCACATGCCATTCTGCACGGATCCGCTAGATTTTACTCCACTCGAATATCCCACTATGTTCTGTTGCATCCATTGTTCAACAGAAGGCATCACTCTCTACAAAAACTCTGAGGGATCGTCCATTGCATCACATTACACCCCATTGCACTCCACTTCACAGTCTTAAACTCTTTTCCGCAACGTTCCACCACGTACTATTGCGCACGATTCCGTCAAGCAATGCTGCATTCGCTTCCAAATCACTCTGGAACCCTTTATTGCGTCACATTACAACCGATTCAAGTCCATTGCAAAACATGGCAGCCATACCGCAAAACTCCACCGTGTTCTGCCTCGTACCATTCTGCAAAAGAAGGCTCCACTCTTCTCCAGAACAATCAGGAACAGTCTATTGCATCACATCACACCCCATTACAGTCCATTCCACAACCCTGAACTTCATTTCTCAAAATTTCACGGTATTCTTTTACATTCCATTCCTACAAAAACGGCTCAATTCACTTCCAACCTATTATGGTCTGTCTATTGCATCACATCAAACGCCATTCCTCTTCATTCTACAAGATTCGACTCCTTTCCACTACATTCCACCACGTCCTTTTGCATTCCATTCTGACAAATAAGGTCCATTCTTTACAAAACAATCAGAAACACTGTAGTGCGTCTTTTCACAGATGATTCCATTGCATTTCACAGCATTTCACTTAATTGCTGAAGATCTCACTATGTTCTCTTGCGTTCCTTTCCATCTAAGTGAAGTCCGTTTGCTTCCAGACCAACCGGGAACTCTATATTGTGTCACATTGCACGCGTTCAACCCCAGTCTACAAAATTGCATTTAACTACAGAAAATTCCACAACGTTCTGTAGCACTAAATTCTGTCCAACCAGGACCCATTCGTTTCCAAAATAATCTGTAGTTCTCTATTGCATCACATTACACCCCATTTCACACCATTCCACATTGTACGCCATTCCCCAATATTCCAGCACATTCCTTGGCTTTACGTTCGAGGAAATGAGACACCATTCCCTTCCTAACCACTCTAGATACATTTATCATGTCACATTACAGCAAATTCCACTCCATTCCAAAACGTTCTATTGTGTTCCATTCTAGGAATGCTCCATTCGATTCCAAAAAATTCACATACTTCCTATTGTGTCACTTTATATGAAATTCCACTCAATTATGCAAGATCCTGCTGCATTCCCCAAGATTAAAACATGTTCTACAGAGTTCCATTGTGACAGAGTAGGCACCATTCTTTTCCAAACAACCCAGAAAATCTCTGTTGCGTCACATTGCAGCACGTTATAATCAATGCCACAGCATTGCACTCCATTGTGCAATGAGGCCATCACATTCCATTGCATTCCATTATGTAAAATAAGTCCCCACAGCTTCCAAACCATTCAGGAAAAGCCTATTGTGTCAATTCACATGCCATTCCATGAGATTCCACAACATTCTACCAATTCCAAACACTCCACTGCGTTGTTTTGCATTCAATTGTTACAAGAAGGCACCGTTCTCGCCAAAATCTCTCAGGAACCCTCTATTGCATCACATTACTTACCGATACACTCCATTTTAAAGCCTTCCACTCTACTGGCAATAGACCACCGCGTTCTATTACATTCAATTCCGCCAAGCAAGGCTTCATTTGCATCCAATTCACGCGGGAACTCTTATTGCGTCACATTACAACGGACTCAACTCCATTCCACAACATTGCATTCCATACCACAACACTAAACCATGTTCTATCATGTACCATTCTGCAAAATAAGGTTCCACTCTATTCCCAAACAGTGAGTAACCAGCTACCGTGTCACACTAAAACCCATTACACACCACTCCACAACTCTCCACTTCATTTCGCAACAATCCACTGTATTCTTTGCATTCCATTCCTACAATAAGGATCGATCACTTCCAACCCATTAAGGACTGTGTATTGCATCACATCAAATGCCATTCCACTCCATTCTACAATATTCTTTTCCATTCAACTACATTCCACCACGTTCTACTACATTCCATTCCGTCAAATAAGGCTCCATTCTTTTCAAAAACCATGAAGAACACTCTACGGCATCACATTACACATGATTCTAGTCCTCTCAGCAGCATTGCACTCCATTACTGAACATTTCACCATGTTCTATTGAGTTCCATTCCATGACAAAGAGCTCCATTTCCTTCGAGACTACTCAGAAACTCTATATTGTGGCACATTATACGCAATTCTAAACCAGTAGAGAAGATGGCAATTAACACCACAAAACTCCACCGTGTTCTATAGCGCTCCATTCTTTGAAAGAAGGCTCCATTCATGTCCAAAACCATCTATAACGCCCCATTGCATCACATTACACCCAAAGACACTCCATTCTACATTTTACACAATTCCCCAATATTTCAGCACATTCATTTGCTTTACATTCTGGCAAATGAAGCACCGTTCGTTTCCAAACCACTCTAGAGAGCCTTACTACTTCACATTACAGCCTATTCCACACCATTCCAAAACATGGGCCTCCTTTCCACAACATTCTACCACATTCTATTGCGATCAATTATTCCTAAGAATGATGCATTTCCTTCTAAACAATTCAAGAACATCCTATTGTGTCACTTCAGCTGCGATTCCTCTACCATTGCCAAGATTATCCTCCAGTTCCCAACATATCAACAAGTTCTAGTGAGTTTCATTGTGACAAAGACGGCACCTTTCTTATCCAAACAGACCTGGAACTCTTTCTTGTGACACTTTACATCGCGTTCCACTAAATACCACAGCATTGAAGTCCATTGCACAACATTCCACCATATTCCATTACATTACATTCCGTAAAAGAAGGCTCCGTTAATTCCAAACCATTCAGGAGCCGCCTATTGAGGCAATTCACATGCCATTCTGCACGGATCCGCTAGATTTTACTCCACTCGAATATCCCACTATGTTCTGTTGCATCCATTGTTCAACAGAAGGCATCACTCTCTACAAAAACTCTGAGGGATCGTCCATTGCATCACATTACACCCCATTGCACTCCACTTCACAGTCTTAAACTCTTTTCCGCAACGTTCCACCACGTACTATTGCGCACGATTCCGTCAAGCAATGCTGCATTCGCTTCCAAATCACTCTGGAACCCTTTATTGCGTCACATTACAACCGATTCAAGTCCATTGCAAAACATGGCAGCCATACCGCAAAACTCCACCGTGTTCTGCCTCGTACCATTCTGCAAAAGAAGGCTCCACTCTTCTCCAGAACAATCAGGAACAGTCTATTGCATCACATCACACCCCATTACAGTCCATTCCACAACCCTGAACTTCATTTCTCAAAATTTCACGGTATTCTTTTACATTCCATTCCTACAAAAACGGCTCAATTCACTTCCAACCTATTATGGTCTGTCTATTGCATCACATCAAACGCCATTCCTCTTCATTCTACAAGATTCGACTCCTTTCCACTACATTCCACCACGTCCTTTTGCATTCCATTCTGACAAATAAGGTCCATTCTTTACAAAACAATCAGAAACACTGTAGTGCGTCTTTTCACAGATGATTCCATTGCATTTCACAGCATTTCACTTAATTGCTGAAGATCTCACTATGTTCTCTTGCGTTCCTTTCCATCTAAGTGAAGTCCGTTTGCTTCCAGACCAACCGGGAACTCTATATTGTGTCACATTGCACGCGTTCAACCCCAGTCTACAAAATTGCATTTAACTACAGAAAATTCCACAACGTTCTGTAGCACTAAATTCTGTCCAACCAGGACCCATTCGTTTCCAAAATAATCTGTAGTTCTCTATTGCATCACATTACACCCCATTTCACACCATTCCACATTGTACGCCATTCCCCAATATTCCAGCACATTCCTTGGCTTTACGTTCGAGGAAATGAGACACCATTCCCTTCCTAACCACTCTAGATACATTTATCATGTCACATTACAGCAAATTCCACTCCATTCCAAAACGTTCTATTGTGTTCCATTCTAGGAATGCTCCATTCGATTCCAAAAAATTCACATACTTCCTATTGTGTCACTTTATATGAAATTCCACTCAATTATGCAAGATCCTGCTGCATTCCCCAAGATTAAAACATGTTCTACAGAGTTCCATTGTGACAGAGTAGGCACCATTCTTTTCCAAACAACCCAGAAAATCTCTGTTGCGTCACATTGCAGCACGTTATAATCAATGCCACAGCATTGCACTCCATTGTGCAATGAGGCCATCACATTCCATTGCATTCCATTATGTAAAATAAGTCCCCACAGCTTCCAAACCATTCAGGAAAAGCCTATTGTGTCAATTCACATGCCATTCCATGAGATTCCACAACATTCTACCAATTCCAAACACTCCACTGCGTTGTTTTGCATTCAATTGTTACAAGAAGGCACCGTTCTCGCCAAAATCTCTCAGGAACCCTCTATTGCATCACATTACTTACCGATACACTCCATTTTAAAGCCTTCCACTCTACTGGCAATAGACCACCGCGTTCTATTACATTCAATTCCGCCAAGCAAGGCTTCATTTGCATCCAATTCACGCGGGAACTCTTATTGCGTCACATTACAACGGACTCAACTCCATTCCACAACATTGCATTCCATACCACAACACTAAACCATGTTCTATCATGTACCATTCTGCAAAATAAGGTTCCACTCTATTCCCAAACAGTGAGTAACCAGCTACCGTGTCACACTAAAACCCATTACACACCACTCCACAACTCTCCACTTCATTTCGCAACAATCCACTGTATTCTTTGCATTCCATTCCTACAATAAGGATCGATCACTTCCAACCCATTAAGGACTGTGTATTGCATCACATCAAATGCCATTCCACTCCATTCTACAATATTCTTTTCCATTCAACTACATTCCACCACGTTCTACTACATTCCATTCCGTCAAATAAGGCTCCATTCTTTTCAAAAACCATGAAGAACACTCTACGGCATCACATTACACATGATTCTAGTCCTCTCAGCAGCATTGCACTCCATTACTGAACATTTCACCATGTTCTATTGAGTTCCATTCCATGACAAAGAGCTCCATTTCCTTCGAGACTACTCAGAAACTCTATATTGTGGCACATTATACGCAATTCTAAACCAGTAGAGAAGATGGCAATTAACACCACAAAACTCCACCGTGTTCTATAGCGCTCCATTCTTTGAAAGAAGGCTCCATTCATGTCCAAAACCATCTATAACGCCCCATTGCATCACATTACACCCAAAGACACTCCATTCTACATTTTACACAATTCCCCAATATTTCAGCACATTCATTTGCTTTACATTCTGGCAAATGAAGCACCGTTCGTTTCCAAACCACTCTAGAGAGCCTTACTACTTCACATTACAGCCTATTCCACACCATTCCAAAACATGGGCCTCCTTTCCACAACATTCTACCACATTCTATTGCGATCAATTATTCCTAAGAATGATGCATTTCCTTCTAAACAATTCAAGAACATCCTATTGTGTCACTTCAGCTGCGATTCCTCTACCATTGCCAAGATTATCCTCCAGTTCCCAACATATCAACAAGTTCTAGTGAGTTTCATTGTGACAAAGACGGCACCTTTCTTATCCAAACAGACCTGGAACTCTTTCTTGTGACACTTTACATCGCGTTCCACTAAATACCACAGCATTGAAGTCCATTGCACAACATTCCACCATATTCCATTACATTACATTCCGTAAAAGAAGGCTCCGTTAATTCCAAACCATTCAGGAGCCGCCTATTGAGGCAATTCACATGCCATTCTGCACGGATCCGCTAGATTTTACTCCACTCGAATATCCCACTATGTTCTGTTGCATCCATTGTTCAACAGAAGGCATCACTCTCTACAAAAACTCTGAGGGATCGTCCATTGCATCACATTACACCCCATTGCACTCCACTTCACAGTCTTAAACTCTTTTCCGCAACGTTCCACCACGTACTATTGCGCACGATTCCGTCAAGCAATGCTGCATTCGCTTCCAAATCACTCTGGAACCCTTTATTGCGTCACATTACAACCGATTCAAGTCCATTGCAAAACATGGCAGCCATACCGCAAAACTCCACCGTGTTCTGCCTCGTACCATTCTGCAAAAGAAGGCTCCACTCTTCTCCAGAACAATCAGGAACAGTCTATTGCATCACATCACACCCCATTACAGTCCATTCCACAACCCTGAACTTCATTTCTCAAAATTTCACGGTATTCTTTTACATTCCATTCCTACAAAAACGGCTCAATTCACTTCCAACCTATTATGGTCTGTCTATTGCATCACATCAAACGCCATTCCTCTTCATTCTACAAGATTCGACTCCTTTCCACTACATTCCACCACGTCCTTTTGCATTCCATTCTGACAAATAAGGTCCATTCTTTACAAAACAATCAGAAACACTGTAGTGCGTCTTTTCACAGATGATTCCATTGCATTTCACAGCATTTCACTTAATTGCTGAAGATCTCACTATGTTCTCTTGCGTTCCTTTCCATCTAAGTGAAGTCCGTTTGCTTCCAGACCAACCGGGAACTCTATATTGTGTCACATTGCACGCGTTCAACCCCAGTCTACAAAATTGCATTTAACTACAGAAAATTCCACAACGTTCTGTAGCACTAAATTCTGTCCAACCAGGACCCATTCGTTTCCAAAATAATCTGTAGTTCTCTATTGCATCACATTACACCCCATTTCACACCATTCCACATTGTACGCCATTCCCCAATATTCCAGCACATTCCTTGGCTTTACGTTCGAGGAAATGAGACACCATTCCCTTCCTAACCACTCTAGATACATTTATCATGTCACATTACAGCAAATTCCACTCCATTCCAAAACGTTCTATTGTGTTCCATTCTAGGAATGCTCCATTCGATTCCAAAAAATTCACATACTTCCTATTGTGTCACTTTATATGAAATTCCACTCAATTATGCAAGATCCTGCTGCATTCCCCAAGATTAAAACATGTTCTACAGAGTTCCATTGTGACAGAGTAGGCACCATTCTTTTCCAAACAACCCAGAAAATCTCTGTTGCGTCACATTGCAGCACGTTATAATCAATGCCACAGCATTGCACTCCATTGTGCAATGAGGCCATCACATTCCATTGCATTCCATTATGTAAAATAAGTCCCCACAGCTTCCAAACCATTCAGGAAAAGCCTATTGTGTCAATTCACATGCCATTCCATGAGATTCCACAACATTCTACCAATTCCAAACACTCCACTGCGTTGTTTTGCATTCAATTGTTACAAGAAGGCACCGTTCTCGCCAAAATCTCTCAGGAACCCTCTATTGCATCACATTACTTACCGATACACTCCATTTTAAAGCCTTCCACTCTACTGGCAATAGACCACCGCGTTCTATTACATTCAATTCCGCCAAGCAAGGCTTCATTTGCATCCAATTCACGCGGGAACTCTTATTGCGTCACATTACAACGGACTCAACTCCATTCCACAACATTGCATTCCATACCACAACACTAAACCATGTTCTATCATGTACCATTCTGCAAAATAAGGTTCCACTCTATTCCCAAACAGTGAGTAACCAGCTACCGTGTCACACTAAAACCCATTACACACCACTCCACAACTCTCCACTTCATTTCGCAACAATCCACTGTATTCTTTGCATTCCATTCCTACAATAAGGATCGATCACTTCCAACCCATTAAGGACTGTGTATTGCATCACATCAAATGCCATTCCACTCCATTCTACAATATTCTTTTCCATTCAACTACATTCCACCACGTTCTACTACATTCCATTCCGTCAAATAAGGCTCCATTCTTTTCAAAAACCATGAAGAACACTCTACGGCATCACATTACACATGATTCTAGTCCTCTCAGCAGCATTGCACTCCATTACTGAACATTTCACCATGTTCTATTGAGTTCCATTCCATGACAAAGAGCTCCATTTCCTTCGAGACTACTCAGAAACTCTATATTGTGGCACATTATACGCAATTCTAAACCAGTAGAGAAGATGGCAATTAACACCACAAAACTCCACCGTGTTCTATAGCGCTCCATTCTTTGAAAGAAGGCTCCATTCATGTCCAAAACCATCTATAACGCCCCATTGCATCACATTACACCCAAAGACACTCCATTCTACATTTTACACAATTCCCCAATATTTCAGCACATTCATTTGCTTTACATTCTGGCAAATGAAGCACCGTTCGTTTCCAAACCACTCTAGAGAGCCTTACTACTTCACATTACAGCCTATTCCACACCATTCCAAAACATGGGCCTCCTTTCCACAACATTCTACCACATTCTATTGCGATCAATTATTCCTAAGAATGATGCATTTCCTTCTAAACAATTCAAGAACATCCTATTGTGTCACTTCAGCTGCGATTCCTCTACCATTGCCAAGATTATCCTCCAGTTCCCAACATATCAACAAGTTCTAGTGAGTTTCATTGTGACAAAGACGGCACCTTTCTTATCCAAACAGACCTGGAACTCTTTCTTGTGACACTTTACATCGCGTTCCACTAAATACCACAGCATTGAAGTCCATTGCACAACATTCCACCATATTCCATTACATTACATTCCGTAAAAGAAGGCTCCGTTAATTCCAAACCATTCAGGAGCCGCCTATTGAGGCAATTCACATGCCATTCTGCACGGATCCGCTAGATTTTACTCCACTCGAATATCCCACTATGTTCTGTTGCATCCATTGTTCAACAGAAGGCATCACTCTCTACAAAAACTCTGAGGGATCGTCCATTGCATCACATTACACCCCATTGCACTCCACTTCACAGTCTTAAACTCTTTTCCGCAACGTTCCACCACGTACTATTGCGCACGATTCCGTCAAGCAATGCTGCATTCGCTTCCAAATCACTCTGGAACCCTTTATTGCGTCACATTACAACCGATTCAAGTCCATTGCAAAACATGGCAGCCATACCGCAAAACTCCACCGTGTTCTGCCTCGTACCATTCTGCAAAAGAAGGCTCCACTCTTCTCCAGAACAATCAGGAACAGTCTATTGCATCACATCACACCCCATTACAGTCCATTCCACAACCCTGAACTTCATTTCTCAAAATTTCACGGTATTCTTTTACATTCCATTCCTACAAAAACGGCTCAATTCACTTCCAACCTATTATGGTCTGTCTATTGCATCACATCAAACGCCATTCCTCTTCATTCTACAAGATTCGACTCCTTTCCACTACATTCCACCACGTCCTTTTGCATTCCATTCTGACAAATAAGGTCCATTCTTTACAAAACAATCAGAAACACTGTAGTGCGTCTTTTCACAGATGATTCCATTGCATTTCACAGCATTTCACTTAATTGCTGAAGATCTCACTATGTTCTCTTGCGTTCCTTTCCATCTAAGTGAAGTCCGTTTGCTTCCAGACCAACCGGGAACTCTATATTGTGTCACATTGCACGCGTTCAACCCCAGTCTACAAAATTGCATTTAACTACAGAAAATTCCACAACGTTCTGTAGCACTAAATTCTGTCCAACCAGGACCCATTCGTTTCCAAAATAATCTGTAGTTCTCTATTGCATCACATTACACCCCATTTCACACCATTCCACATTGTACGCCATTCCCCAATATTCCAGCACATTCCTTGGCTTTACGTTCGAGGAAATGAGACACCATTCCCTTCCTAACCACTCTAGATACATTTATCATGTCACATTACAGCAAATTCCACTCCATTCCAAAACGTTCTATTGTGTTCCATTCTAGGAATGCTCCATTCGATTCCAAAAAATTCACATACTTCCTATTGTGTCACTTTATATGAAATTCCACTCAATTATGCAAGATCCTGCTGCATTCCCCAAGATTAAAACATGTTCTACAGAGTTCCATTGTGACAGAGTAGGCACCATTCTTTTCCAAACAACCCAGAAAATCTCTGTTGCGTCACATTGCAGCACGTTATAATCAATGCCACAGCATTGCACTCCATTGTGCAATGAGGCCATCACATTCCATTGCATTCCATTATGTAAAATAAGTCCCCACAGCTTCCAAACCATTCAGGAAAAGCCTATTGTGTCAATTCACATGCCATTCCATGAGATTCCACAACATTCTACCAATTCCAAACACTCCACTGCGTTGTTTTGCATTCAATTGTTACAAGAAGGCACCGTTCTCGCCAAAATCTCTCAGGAACCCTCTATTGCATCACATTACTTACCGATACACTCCATTTTAAAGCCTTCCACTCTACTGGCAATAGACCACCGCGTTCTATTACATTCAATTCCGCCAAGCAAGGCTTCATTTGCATCCAATTCACGCGGGAACTCTTATTGCGTCACATTACAACGGACTCAACTCCATTCCACAACATTGCATTCCATACCACAACACTAAACCATGTTCTATCATGTACCATTCTGCAAAATAAGGTTCCACTCTATTCCCAAACAGTGAGTAACCAGCTACCGTGTCACACTAAAACCCATTACACACCACTCCACAACTCTCCACTTCATTTCGCAACAATCCACTGTATTCTTTGCATTCCATTCCTACAATAAGGATCGATCACTTCCAACCCATTAAGGACTGTGTATTGCATCACATCAAATGCCATTCCACTCCATTCTACAATATTCTTTTCCATTCAACTACATTCCACCACGTTCTACTACATTCCATTCCGTCAAATAAGGCTCCATTCTTTTCAAAAACCATGAAGAACACTCTACGGCATCACATTACACATGATTCTAGTCCTCTCAGCAGCATTGCACTCCATTACTGAACATTTCACCATGTTCTATTGAGTTCCATTCCATGACAAAGAGCTCCATTTCCTTCGAGACTACTCAGAAACTCTATATTGTGGCACATTATACGCAATTCTAAACCAGTAGAGAAGATGGCAATTAACACCACAAAACTCCACCGTGTTCTATAGCGCTCCATTCTTTGAAAGAAGGCTCCATTCATGTCCAAAACCATCTATAACGCCCCATTGCATCACATTACACCCAAAGACACTCCATTCTACATTTTACACAATTCCCCAATATTTCAGCACATTCATTTGCTTTACATTCTGGCAAATGAAGCACCGTTCGTTTCCAAACCACTCTAGAGAGCCTTACTACTTCACATTACAGCCTATTCCACACCATTCCAAAACATGGGCCTCCTTTCCACAACATTCTACCACATTCTATTGCGATCAATTATTCCTAAGAATGATGCATTTCCTTCTAAACAATTCAAGAACATCCTATTGTGTCACTTCAGCTGCGATTCCTCTACCATTGCCAAGATTATCCTCCAGTTCCCAACATATCAACAAGTTCTAGTGAGTTTCATTGTGACAAAGACGGCACCTTTCTTATCCAAACAGACCTGGAACTCTTTCTTGTGACACTTTACATCGCGTTCCACTAAATACCACAGCATTGAAGTCCATTGCACAACATTCCACCATATTCCATTACATTACATTCCGTAAAAGAAGGCTCCGTTAATTCCAAACCATTCAGGAGCCGCCTATTGAGGCAATTCACATGCCATTCTGCACGGATCCGCTAGATTTTACTCCACTCGAATATCCCACTATGTTCTGTTGCATCCATTGTTCAACAGAAGGCATCACTCTCTACAAAAACTCTGAGGGATCGTCCATTGCATCACATTACACCCCATTGCACTCCACTTCACAGTCTTAAACTCTTTTCCGCAACGTTCCACCACGTACTATTGCGCACGATTCCGTCAAGCAATGCTGCATTCGCTTCCAAATCACTCTGGAACCCTTTATTGCGTCACATTACAACCGATTCAAGTCCATTGCAAAACATGGCAGCCATACCGCAAAACTCCACCGTGTTCTGCCTCGTACCATTCTGCAAAAGAAGGCTCCACTCTTCTCCAGAACAATCAGGAACAGTCTATTGCATCACATCACACCCCATTACAGTCCATTCCACAACCCTGAACTTCATTTCTCAAAATTTCACGGTATTCTTTTACATTCCATTCCTACAAAAACGGCTCAATTCACTTCCAACCTATTATGGTCTGTCTATTGCATCACATCAAACGCCATTCCTCTTCATTCTACAAGATTCGACTCCTTTCCACTACATTCCACCACGTCCTTTTGCATTCCATTCTGACAAATAAGGTCCATTCTTTACAAAACAATCAGAAACACTGTAGTGCGTCTTTTCACAGATGATTCCATTGCATTTCACAGCATTTCACTTAATTGCTGAAGATCTCACTATGTTCTCTTGCGTTCCTTTCCATCTAAGTGAAGTCCGTTTGCTTCCAGACCAACCGGGAACTCTATATTGTGTCACATTGCACGCGTTCAACCCCAGTCTACAAAATTGCATTTAACTACAGAAAATTCCACAACGTTCTGTAGCACTAAATTCTGTCCAACCAGGACCCATTCGTTTCCAAAATAATCTGTAGTTCTCTATTGCATCACATTACACCCCATTTCACACCATTCCACATTGTACGCCATTCCCCAATATTCCAGCACATTCCTTGGCTTTACGTTCGAGGAAATGAGACACCATTCCCTTCCTAACCACTCTAGATACATTTATCATGTCACATTACAGCAAATTCCACTCCATTCCAAAACGTTCTATTGTGTTCCATTCTAGGAATGCTCCATTCGATTCCAAAAAATTCACATACTTCCTATTGTGTCACTTTATATGAAATTCCACTCAATTATGCAAGATCCTGCTGCATTCCCCAAGATTAAAACATGTTCTACAGAGTTCCATTGTGACAGAGTAGGCACCATTCTTTTCCAAACAACCCAGAAAATCTCTGTTGCGTCACATTGCAGCACGTTATAATCAATGCCACAGCATTGCACTCCATTGTGCAATGAGGCCATCACATTCCATTGCATTCCATTATGTAAAATAAGTCCCCACAGCTTCCAAACCATTCAGGAAAAGCCTATTGTGTCAATTCACATGCCATTCCATGAGATTCCACAACATTCTACCAATTCCAAACACTCCACTGCGTTGTTTTGCATTCAATTGTTACAAGAAGGCACCGTTCTCGCCAAAATCTCTCAGGAACCCTCTATTGCATCACATTACTTACCGATACACTCCATTTTAAAGCCTTCCACTCTACTGGCAATAGACCACCGCGTTCTATTACATTCAATTCCGCCAAGCAAGGCTTCATTTGCATCCAATTCACGCGGGAACTCTTATTGCGTCACATTACAACGGACTCAACTCCATTCCACAACATTGCATTCCATACCACAACACTAAACCATGTTCTATCATGTACCATTCTGCAAAATAAGGTTCCACTCTATTCCCAAACAGTGAGTAACCAGCTACCGTGTCACACTAAAACCCATTACACACCACTCCACAACTCTCCACTTCATTTCGCAACAATCCACTGTATTCTTTGCATTCCATTCCTACAATAAGGATCGATCACTTCCAACCCATTAAGGACTGTGTATTGCATCACATCAAATGCCATTCCACTCCATTCTACAATATTCTTTTCCATTCAACTACATTCCACCACGTTCTACTACATTCCATTCCGTCAAATAAGGCTCCATTCTTTTCAAAAACCATGAAGAACACTCTACGGCATCACATTACACATGATTCTAGTCCTCTCAGCAGCATTGCACTCCATTACTGAACATTTCACCATGTTCTATTGAGTTCCATTCCATGACAAAGAGCTCCATTTCCTTCGAGACTACTCAGAAACTCTATATTGTGGCACATTATACGCAATTCTAAACCAGTAGAGAAGATGGCAATTAACACCACAAAACTCCACCGTGTTCTATAGCGCTCCATTCTTTGAAAGAAGGCTCCATTCATGTCCAAAACCATCTATAACGCCCCATTGCATCACATTACACCCAAAGACACTCCATTCTACATTTTACACAATTCCCCAATATTTCAGCACATTCATTTGCTTTACATTCTGGCAAATGAAGCACCGTTCGTTTCCAAACCACTCTAGAGAGCCTTACTACTTCACATTACAGCCTATTCCACACCATTCCAAAACATGGGCCTCCTTTCCACAACATTCTACCACATTCTATTGCGATCAATTATTCCTAAGAATGATGCATTTCCTTCTAAACAATTCAAGAACATCCTATTGTGTCACTTCAGCTGCGATTCCTCTACCATTGCCAAGATTATCCTCCAGTTCCCAACATATCAACAAGTTCTAGTGAGTTTCATTGTGACAAAGACGGCACCTTTCTTATCCAAACAGACCTGGAACTCTTTCTTGTGACACTTTACATCGCGTTCCACTAAATACCACAGCATTGAAGTCCATTGCACAACATTCCACCATATTCCATTACATTACATTCCGTAAAAGAAGGCTCCGTTAATTCCAAACCATTCAGGAGCCGCCTATTGAGGCAATTCACATGCCATTCTGCACGGATCCGCTAGATTTTACTCCACTCGAATATCCCACTATGTTCTGTTGCATCCATTGTTCAACAGAAGGCATCACTCTCTACAAAAACTCTGAGGGATCGTCCATTGCATCACATTACACCCCATTGCACTCCACTTCACAGTCTTAAACTCTTTTCCGCAACGTTCCACCACGTACTATTGCGCACGATTCCGTCAAGCAATGCTGCATTCGCTTCCAAATCACTCTGGAACCCTTTATTGCGTCACATTACAACCGATTCAAGTCCATTGCAAAACATGGCAGCCATACCGCAAAACTCCACCGTGTTCTGCCTCGTACCATTCTGCAAAAGAAGGCTCCACTCTTCTCCAGAACAATCAGGAACAGTCTATTGCATCACATCACACCCCATTACAGTCCATTCCACAACCCTGAACTTCATTTCTCAAAATTTCACGGTATTCTTTTACATTCCATTCCTACAAAAACGGCTCAATTCACTTCCAACCTATTATGGTCTGTCTATTGCATCACATCAAACGCCATTCCTCTTCATTCTACAAGATTCGACTCCTTTCCACTACATTCCACCACGTCCTTTTGCATTCCATTCTGACAAATAAGGTCCATTCTTTACAAAACAATCAGAAACACTGTAGTGCGTCTTTTCACAGATGATTCCATTGCATTTCACAGCATTTCACTTAATTGCTGAAGATCTCACTATGTTCTCTTGCGTTCCTTTCCATCTAAGTGAAGTCCGTTTGCTTCCAGACCAACCGGGAACTCTATATTGTGTCACATTGCACGCGTTCAACCCCAGTCTACAAAATTGCATTTAACTACAGAAAATTCCACAACGTTCTGTAGCACTAAATTCTGTCCAACCAGGACCCATTCGTTTCCAAAATAATCTGTAGTTCTCTATTGCATCACATTACACCCCATTTCACACCATTCCACATTGTACGCCATTCCCCAATATTCCAGCACATTCCTTGGCTTTACGTTCGAGGAAATGAGACACCATTCCCTTCCTAACCACTCTAGATACATTTATCATGTCACATTACAGCAAATTCCACTCCATTCCAAAACGTTCTATTGTGTTCCATTCTAGGAATGCTCCATTCGATTCCAAAAAATTCACATACTTCCTATTGTGTCACTTTATATGAAATTCCACTCAATTATGCAAGATCCTGCTGCATTCCCCAAGATTAAAACATGTTCTACAGAGTTCCATTGTGACAGAGTAGGCACCATTCTTTTCCAAACAACCCAGAAAATCTCTGTTGCGTCACATTGCAGCACGTTATAATCAATGCCACAGCATTGCACTCCATTGTGCAATGAGGCCATCACATTCCATTGCATTCCATTATGTAAAATAAGTCCCCACAGCTTCCAAACCATTCAGGAAAAGCCTATTGTGTCAATTCACATGCCATTCCATGAGATTCCACAACATTCTACCAATTCCAAACACTCCACTGCGTTGTTTTGCATTCAATTGTTACAAGAAGGCACCGTTCTCGCCAAAATCTCTCAGGAACCCTCTATTGCATCACATTACTTACCGATACACTCCATTTTAAAGCCTTCCACTCTACTGGCAATAGACCACCGCGTTCTATTACATTCAATTCCGCCAAGCAAGGCTTCATTTGCATCCAATTCACGCGGGAACTCTTATTGCGTCACATTACAACGGACTCAACTCCATTCCACAACATTGCATTCCATACCACAACACTAAACCATGTTCTATCATGTACCATTCTGCAAAATAAGGTTCCACTCTATTCCCAAACAGTGAGTAACCAGCTACCGTGTCACACTAAAACCCATTACACACCACTCCACAACTCTCCACTTCATTTCGCAACAATCCACTGTATTCTTTGCATTCCATTCCTACAATAAGGATCGATCACTTCCAACCCATTAAGGACTGTGTATTGCATCACATCAAATGCCATTCCACTCCATTCTACAATATTCTTTTCCATTCAACTACATTCCACCACGTTCTACTACATTCCATTCCGTCAAATAAGGCTCCATTCTTTTCAAAAACCATGAAGAACACTCTACGGCATCACATTACACATGATTCTAGTCCTCTCAGCAGCATTGCACTCCATTACTGAACATTTCACCATGTTCTATTGAGTTCCATTCCATGACAAAGAGCTCCATTTCCTTCGAGACTACTCAGAAACTCTATATTGTGGCACATTATACGCAATTCTAAACCAGTAGAGAAGATGGCAATTAACACCACAAAACTCCACCGTGTTCTATAGCGCTCCATTCTTTGAAAGAAGGCTCCATTCATGTCCAAAACCATCTATAACGCCCCATTGCATCACATTACACCCAAAGACACTCCATTCTACATTTTACACAATTCCCCAATATTTCAGCACATTCATTTGCTTTACATTCTGGCAAATGAAGCACCGTTCGTTTCCAAACCACTCTAGAGAGCCTTACTACTTCACATTACAGCCTATTCCACACCATTCCAAAACATGGGCCTCCTTTCCACAACATTCTACCACATTCTATTGCGATCAATTATTCCTAAGAATGATGCATTTCCTTCTAAACAATTCAAGAACATCCTATTGTGTCACTTCAGCTGCGATTCCTCTACCATTGCCAAGATTATCCTCCAGTTCCCAACATATCAACAAGTTCTAGTGAGTTTCATTGTGACAAAGACGGCACCTTTCTTATCCAAACAGACCTGGAACTCTTTCTTGTGACACTTTACATCGCGTTCCACTAAATACCACAGCATTGAAGTCCATTGCACAACATTCCACCACATTCCATTACATTACATTCCGTAAAAGAAGGCTCCGTTAATTCCAAACCATTCAGGAGCCGCCTATTGAGGCAATTCACATGCCATTCTGCACGGATCCGCTAGATTTTACTCCACTCGAATATCCCACTATGTTCTGTTGCATCCATTGTTCAAGAGAAGGCATCACTCTCTACAAAAACTCTGAGGGATCGTCCATTGCATCACATTACACCCCATTGCACTCCACTTCACAGTCTTAAACTCTTTTCCGCAACGTTCCACCACGTACTATTGCGCACGATTCCGTCAAGCAATGCTGCATTCGCTTCCAAATCACTCTGGAACCCTTTATTGCGTCACATTACAACCGATTCAAGTCCATTGCAAAACATGGCAGCCATACCGCAAAACTCCACCGTGTTCTGCCTCGTACCATTCTGCAAAAGAAGGCTCCACTCTTCTCCAGAACAATCAGGAACAGTCTATTGCATCACATCACACCCCATTACAGTCCATTCCACAACCCTGAACTTCATTTCTCAAAATTTCACGGTATTCTTTTACATTCCATTCCTACAAAAACGGCTCAATTCACTTCCAACCTATTATGGTCTGTCTATTGCATCACATCAAACGCCATTCCTCTTCATTCTACAAGATTCGACTCCTTTCCACTACATTCCACCACGTCCTTTTGCATTCCATTCTGACAAATAAGGTCCATTCTTTACAAAACAATCAGAAACAATGTAGTGCGTCTTTTCACAGATGATTCCATTGCATTTCACAGCATTTCACTTAATTGCTGAAGATCTCACTATGTTCTCTTGCGTTCCTTTCCATCTAAGTGAAGTCCGTTTGCTTCCAGACCAACCGGGAACTCTATATTGTGTCACATTGCACGCGTTCAACCCCAGTCTACAAAATTGCATTTAACTACAGAAAATTCCACAACGTTCTGTAGCACTAAATTCTGTCCAACCAGGACCCATTCGTTTCCAAAATAATCTGTAGTTCTCTATTGCATCACATTACACCCCATTTCACACCATTCCACATTGTACGCCATTCCCCAATATTCCAGCACATTCCTTGGCTTTACGTTCGAGGAAATGAGACACCATTCCCTTCCTAACCACTCTAGATACATTTATCATGTCACATTACAGCAAATTCCACTCCATTCCAAAACGTTCTATTGTGTTCCATTCTAGGAATGCTCCATTCGATTCCAAAAAATTCACATACTTCCTATTGTGTCACTTTATATGAAATTCCACTCAATTATGCAAGATCCTGCTGCATTCCCCAAGATTAAAACATGTTCTACAGAGTTCCATTGTGACAGAGTAGGCACCATTCTTTTCCAAACAACCCAGAAAATCTCTGTTGCGTCACATTGCAGCACGTTATAATCAATGCCACAGCATTGCACTCCATTGTGCAATGAGGCCATCACATTCCATTGCATTCCATTATGTAAAATAAGTCCCCACAGCTTCCAAACCATTCAGGAAAAGCCTATTGTGTCAATTCACATGCCATTCCATGAGATTCCACAACATTCTACCAATTCCAAACACTCCACTGCGTTGTTTTGCATTCAATTGTTACAAGAAGGCACCGTTCTCGCCAAAATCTCTCAGGAACCCTCTATTGCATCACATTACTTACCGATACACTCCATTTTAAAGCCTTCCACTCTACTGGCAATAGACCACCGCGTTCTATTACATTCAATTCCGCCAAGCAAGGCTTCATTTGCATCCAATTCACGCGGGAACTCTTATTGCGTCACATTACAACGGACTCAACTCCATTCCACAACATTGCATTCCATACCACAACACTAAACCATGTTCTATCATGTACCATTCTGCAAAATAAGGTTCCACTCTATTCCCAAACAGTGAGTAACCAGCTACCGTGTCACACTAAAACCCATTACACACCACTCCACAACTCTCCACTTCATTTCGCAACAATCCACTGTATTCTTTGCATTCCATTCCTACAATAAGGATCGATCACTTCCAACCCATTAAGGACTGTGTATTGCATCACATCAAATGCCATTCCACTCCATTCTACAATATTCTTTTCCATTCAACTACATTCCACCACGTTCTACTACATTCCATTCCGTCAAATAAGGCTCCATTCTTTTCAAAAACCATGAAGAACACTCTACGGCATCACATTACACATGATTCTAGTCCTCTCAGCAGCATTGCACTCCATTACTGAACATTTCACCATGTTCTATTGAGTTCCATTCCATGACAAAGAGCTCCATTTCCTTCGAGACTACTCAGAAACTCTATATTGTGGCACATTATACGCAATTCTAAACCAGTAGAGAAGATGGCAATTAACACCACAAAACTCCACCGTGTTCTATAGCGCTCCATTCTTTGAAAGAAGGCTCCATTCATGTCCAAAACCATCTATAACGCCCCATTGCATCACATTACACCCAAAGACACTCCATTCTACATTTTACACAATTCCCCAATATTTCAGCACATTCATTTGCTTTACATTCTGGCAAATGAAGCACCGTTCGTTTCCAAACCACTCTAGAGAGCCTTACTACTTCACATTACAGCCTATTCCACACCATTCCAAAACATGGGCCTCCTTTCCACAACATTCTACCACATTCTATTGCGATCAATTATTCCTAAGAATGATGCATTTCCTTCTAAACAATTCAAGAACATCCTATTGTGTCACTTCAGCTGCGATTCCTCTACCATTGCCAAGATTATCCTCCAGTTCCCAACATATCAACAAGTTCTAGTGAGTTTCATTGTGACAAAGACGGCACCTTTCTTATCCAAACAGACCTGGAACTCTTTCTTGTGACACTTTACATCGCGTTCCACTAAATACCACAGCATTGAAGTCCATTGCACAACATTCCACCATATTCCATTACATTACATTCCGTAAAAGAAGGCTCCGTTAATTCCAAACCATTCAGGAGCCGCCTATTGAGGCAATTCACATGCCATTCTGCACGGATCCGCTAGATTTTACTCCACTCGAATATCCCACTATGTTCTGTTGCATCCATTGTTCAAGAGAAGGCATCACTCTCTACAAAAACTCTGAGGGATCGTCCATTGCATCACATTACACCCCATTGCACTCCACTTCACAGTCTTAAACTCTTTTCCGCAACGTTCCACCACGTACTATTGCGCACGATTCCGTCAAGCAATGCTGCATTCGCTTCCAAATCACTCTGGAACCCTTTATTGCGTCACATTACAACCGATTCAAGTCCATTGCAAAACATGGCAGCCATACCGCAAAACTCCACCGTGTTCTGCCTCGTACCATTCTGCAAAAGAAGGCTCCACTCTTCTCCAGAACAATCAGGAACAGTCTATTGCATCACATCACACCCCATTACAGTCCATTCCACAACCCTGAACTTCATTTCTCAAAATTTCACGGTATTCTTTTACATTCCATTCCTACAAAAACGGCTCAATTCACTTCCAACCTATTATGGTCTGTCTATTGCATCACATCAAACGCCATTCCTCTTCATTCTACAAGATTCGACTCCTTTCCACTACATTCCACCACGTCCTTTTGCATTCCATTCTGACAAATAAGGTCCATTCTTTACAAAACAATCAGAAACACTGTAGTGCGTCTTTTCACAGATGATTCCATTGCATTTCACAGCATTTCACTTAATTGCTGAAGATCTCACTATGTTCTCTTGCGTTCCTTTCCATCTAAGTGAAGTCCGTTTGCTTCCAGACCAACCGGGAACTCTATATTGTGTCACATTGCACGCGTTCAACCCCAGTCTACAAAATTGCATTTAACTACAGAAAATTCCACAACGTTCTGTAGCACTAAATTCTGTCCAACCAGGACCCATTCGTTTCCAAAATAATCTGTAGTTCTCTATTGCATCACATTACACCCCATTTCACACCATTCCACATTGTACGCCATTCCCCAATATTCCAGCACATTCCTTGGCTTTACGTTCGAGGAAATGAGACACCATTCCCTTCCTAACCACTCTAGATACATTTATCATGTCACATTACAGCAAATTCCACTCCATTCCAAAACGTTCTATTGTGTTCCATTCTAGGAATGCTCCATTCGATTCCAAAAAATTCACATACTTCCTATTGTGTCACTTTATATGAAATTCCACTCAATTATGCAAGATCCTGCTGCATTCCCCAAGATTAAAACATGTTCTACAGAGTTCCATTGTGACAGAGTAGGCACCATTCTTTTCCAAACAACCCAGAAAATCTCTGTTGCGTCACATTGCAGCACGTTATAATCAATGCCACAGCATTGCACTCCATTGTGCAATGAGGCCATCACATTCCATTGCATTCCATTATGTAAAATAAGTCCCCACAGCTTCCAAACCATTCAGGAAAAGCCTATTGTGTCAATTCACATGCCATTCCATGAGATTCCACAACATTCTACCAATTCCAAACACTCCACTGCGTTGTTTTGCATTCAATTGTTACAAGAAGGCACCGTTCTCGCCAAAATCTCTCAGGAACCCTCTATTGCATCACATTACTTACCGATACACTCCATTTTATAGCCTTCCACTCTACTGGCAATAGACCACCGCGTTCTATTACATTCAATTCCGCCAAGCAAGGCTTCATTTGCATCCAATTCACGCGGGAACTCTTATTGCGTCACATTACAACGGACTCAACTCCATTCCACAACATTGCATTCCATACCACAACACTAAACCATGTTCTATCATGTACCATTCTGCAAAATAAGGTTCCACTCTATTCCCAAACAGTGAGTAACCAGCTACCGTGTCACACTAAAACCCATTACACACCACTCCACAACTCTCCACTTCATTTCGCAACAATCCACTGTATTCTTTGCATTCCATTCCTACAATAAGGATCGATCACTTCCAACCCATTAAGGACTGTGTATTGCATCACATCAAATGCCATTCCACTCCATTCTACAATATTCTTTTCCATTCAACTACATTCCACCACGTTCTACTACATTCCATTCCGTCAAATAAGGCTCCATTCTTTTCAAAAACCATGAAGAACACTCTACGGCATCACATTACACATGATTCTAGTCCTCTCAGCAGCATTGCACTCCATTACTGAACATTTCACCATGTTCTATTGAGTTCCATTCCATGACAAAGAGCTCCATTTCCTTCGAGACTACTCAGAAACTCTATATTGTGGCACATTATACGCAATTCTAAACCAGTAGAGAAGATGGCAATTAACACCACAAAACTCCACCGTGTTCTATAGCGCTCCATTCTTTGAAAGAAGGCTCCATTCATGTCCAAAACCATCTATAACGCCCCATTGCATCACATTACACCCAAAGACACTCCATTCTACATTTTACACAATTCCCCAATATTTCAGCACATTCATTTGCTTTACATTCTGGCAAATGAAGCACCGTTCGTTTCCAAACCACTCTAGAGAGCCTTACTACTTCACATTACAGCCTATTCCACACCATTCCAAAACATGGGCCTCCTTTCCACAACATTCTACCACATTCTATTGCGATCAATTATTCCTAAGAATGATGCATTTCCTTCTAAACAATTCAAGAACATCCTATTGTGTCACTTCAGCTGCGATTCCTCTACCATTGCCAAGATTATCCTCCAGTTCCCAACATATCAACAAGTTCTAGTGAGTTTCATTGTGACAAAGACGGCACCTTTCTTATCCAAACAGACCTGGAACTCTTTCTTGTGACACTTTACATCGCGTTCCACTAAATACCACAGCATTGAAGTCCATTGCACAACATTCCACCATATTCCATTACATTACATTCCGTAAAAGAAGGCTCCGTTAATTCCAAACCATTCAGGAGCCGCCTATTGAGGCAATTCACATGCCATTCTGCACGGATCCGCTAGATTTTACTCCACTCGAATATCCCACTATGTTCTGTTGCATCCATTGTTCAACAGAAGGCATCACTCTCTACAAAAACTCTGAGGGATCGTCCATTGCATCACATTACACCCCATTGCACTCCACTTCACAGTCTTAAACTCTTTTCCGCAACGTTCCACCACGTACTATTGCGCACGATTCCGTCAAGCAATGCTGCATTCGCTTCCAAATCACTCTGGAACCCTTTATTGCGTCACATTACAACCGATTCAAGTCCATTGCAAAACATGGCAGCCATACCGCAAAACTCCACCGTGTTCTGCCTCGTACCATTCTGCAAAAGAAGGCTCCACTCTTCTCCAGAACAATCAGGAACAGTCTATTGCATCACATCACACCCCATTACAGTCCATTCCACAACCCTGAACTTCATTTCTCAAAATTTCACGGTATTCTTTTACATTCCATTCCTACAAAAACGGCTCAATTCACTTCCAACCTATTATGGTCTGTCTATTGCATCACATCAAACGCCATTCCTCTTCATTCTACAAGATTCGACTCCTTTCCACTACATTCCACCACGTCCTTTTGCATTCCATTCTGACAAATAAGGTCCATTCTTTACAAAACAATCAGAAACACTGTAGTGCGTCTTTTCACAGATGATTCCATTGCATTTCACAGCATTTCACTTAATTGCTGAAGATCTCACTATGTTCTCTTGCGTTCCTTTCCATCTAAGTGAAGTCCGTTTGCTTCCAGACCAACCGGGAACTCTATATTGTGTCACATTGCACGCGTTCAACCCCAGTCTACAAAATTGCATTTAACTACAGAAAATTCCACAACGTTCTGTAGCACTAAATTCTGTCCAACCAGGACCCATTCGTTTCCAAAATAATCTGTAGTTCTCTATTGCATCACATTACACCCCATTTCACACCATTCCACATTGTACGCCATTCCCCAATATTCCAGCACATTCCTTGGCTTTACGTTCGAGGAAATGAGACACCATTCCCTTCCTAACCACTCTAGATACATTTATCATGTCACATTACAGCAAATTCCACTCCATTCCAAAACGTTCTATTGTGTTCCATTCTAGGAATGCTCCATTCGATTCCAAAAAATTCACATACTTCCTATTGTGTCACTTTATATGAAATTCCACTCAATTATGCAAGATCCTGCTGCATTCCCCAAGATTAAAACATGTTCTACAGAGTTCCATTGTGACAGAGTAGGCACCATTCTTTTCCAAACAACCCAGAAAATCTCTGTTGCGTCACATTGCACCACGTTCCAATCAATGCCACAGCATTGCACTCCATTGTGCAATGAGGCCATCACATTCCATTGCATTCCATTATGTAAAATAAGTCCCCACAGCTTCCAAACCATTCAGGAAAAGCCTATTGTGTCAATTCACATGCCATTCCATGAGATTCCACAACATTCTACCAATTCCAAACACTCCACTGCGTTGTTTTGCATTCAATTGTTACAAGAAGGCACCGTTCTCGCCAAAATCTCTCAGGAACCCTCTATTGCATCACATTACTTACCGATACACTCCATTTTAAAGCCTTCCACTCTACTGGCAATAGACCACCGCGTTCTATTACATTCAATTCCGCCAAGCAAGGCTTCATTTGCATCCAATTCACGCGGGAACTCTTATTGCGTCACATTACAACGGACTCAACTCCATTCCACAACATTGCATTCCATACCACAACACTAAACCATGTTCTATCATGTACCATTCTGCAAAATAAGGTTCCACTCTATTCCCAAACAGTGAGTAACCAGCTAACGTGTCACACTAAAACCCATTACACACCACTCCACAACTCTCCACTTCATTTCGCAACAATCCACTGTATTCTTTGCATTCCATTCCTACAATAAGGATCGATCACTTCCAACCCATTAAGGACTGTGTATTGCATCACATCAAATGCCATTCCACTCCATTCTACAATATTCTTTTCCATTCAACTACATTCCACCACGTTCTACTACATTCCATTCCGTCAAATAAGGCTCCATTCTTTTCAAAAACCATGAAGAACACTCTACGGCATCACATTACACATGATTCTAGTCCTCTCAGCAGCATTGCACTCCATTACTGAACATTTCACCATGTTCTATTGAGTTCCATTCCATGACAAAGAGCTCCATTTCCTTCGAGACTACTCAGAAACTCTATATTGTGGCACATTATACGCAATTCTAAACCAGTAGAGAAGATGGCAATTAACACCACAAAACTCCACCGTGTTCTATAGCGCTCCATTCTTTGAAAGAAGGCTCCATTCATGTCCAAAACCATCTATGACGCCCCATTGCATCACATTACACCCAAAGACACTCCATTCTACATTTTACACAATTCCCCAATATTTCAGCACATTCATTTGCTTTACATTCTGGCAAATGAAGCACCGTTCGTTTCCAAACCACTCTAGAGAGCCTTACTACTTCACATTACAGCCTATTCCACACCATTCCAAAACATGGGCCTCCTTTCCACAACATTCTACCACATTCTATTGCGATCAATTATTCCTAAGAATGATGCATTTCCTTCTAAACAATTCAAGAACATCCTATTGTGTCACTTCAGCTGCGATTCCTCTACCATTGCCAAGATTATCCTCCAGTTCCCAACATATCAACAAGTTCTAGTGAGTTTCATTGTGACAAAGACGGCACCTTTCATATCCAAACAGACCTGGAACTCTTTCTTGTGACACTTTACATCGCGTTCCACTAAATACCACAGCATTGAAGTCCATTGCACAACATTCCACCACATTCCATTACATTACATTCCGTAAAAGAAGGCTCCGTTAATTCCAAACCATTCAGGAGCCGCCTATTGAGGCAATTCACATGCCATTCTGCACGGATCCGCTAGATTTTACTCCACTCGAATATCCCACTATGTTCTGTTGCATCCATTGTTCAACAGAAGGCATCACTCTCTACAAAAACTCTGAGGGATCGTCCATTGCATCACATTACACCCCATTGCACTCCACTTCACAGTCTTAAACTCTTTTCCGCAACGTTCCACCACGTACTATTGCGCACGATTCCGTCAAGCAATGCTGCATTCGCTTCCAAATCACTCTGGAACCCTTTATTGCGTCACATTACAACCGATTCAAGTCCATTGCAAAACATGGCAGCCATACCGCAAAACTCCACCGTGTTCTGCCTCGTACCATTCTGCAAAAGAAGGCTCCACTCTTCTCCAGAACAATCAGGAACAGTCTATTGCATCACATCACACCCCATTACAGTCCATTCCACAAACCTGAACTTCATTTCTCAAAATTTCACGGTATTCTTTTACATTCCATTCCTACAAAAACGGCTCAATTCACTTCCAACCTATTATGGTCTGTCTATTGCATCACATCAAACGCAATTCCTCTTCATTCTACAAGATTCGACTCCTTTCCACTACATTCCACCACGTCCTTTTGCATTCCATTCTGACAAATAAGGTCCATTCTTTACAAAACAATCAGAAACACTGTAGTGCGTCTTTTCACAGATGATTCCATTGCATTTCACAGCATTTCACTTAATTGCTGAAGATCTCACTATGTTCTCTTGCGTTCCTTTCCATCTAAGTGAAGTCCGTTTGCTTCCAGACCAACCGGGAACTCTATATTGTGTCACATTGCACGCGTTCAACC
The DNA here is from genome assembly GCF_030020395.1 of Manis pentadactyla. Taxonomy (NCBI): domain Eukaryota; kingdom Metazoa; phylum Chordata; class Mammalia; order Pholidota; family Manidae; genus Manis; species Manis pentadactyla. The sequence continues at coordinate 467,138 of NW_026644600.1, read as the reverse complement.
CCAGTCTACAAAATTGCATTTAACTACAGAAAATTCCACAACGTTCTGTAGCACTAAATTCTGTCCAACCAGGACCCATTCGTTTCCAAAATAATCTGTAGTTCTCTATTGCATCACATTACACCCCATTTCACACCATTCCACATTGTACGCCATTCCCCAATATTCCAGCACATTCCTTGGCTTTACATTCGAGGAAATGAGACACCATTCCCTTCCTAACCACTCTAGATACATTTATCATGTCACATTACAGCAAATTCCACTCCATTCCAAAACGTTCTATTGCGTTCCATTCTAGGAATGCTCCATTCGATTCCAAAAAATTCACATACTTCCTATTGTGTCACTTTATATGAAATTCCACTCCATTATGCAAGATCCTGCTGCATTCCCCAAGATTAAAACATGTTCTACAGAGTTCCATTGTGACAGAGTAGGCACCATTCTTTTCCAAACAACCCAGGAAATCTCTGTTGCGTCACATTGCAGCACGTTCCAATCAATGCCACAGCATTGCACTCCATTGTGCAACGAGGCCATCACATTCCATTGCATTCCATTCTGTAAAATAAGTCCCCACAGCTTCCAAACCATTCAGGAAAAGCCTATTGTGTCAATTCACATGCCATTCCATGAGATTCCACAACATTCTACCAATTGTAAACACTCCACTGCGTTGTTTTGCATTCAATTGTTACAAGAAGGCACGTTCTCGCCAAAATCTCTCAGGAACCCTCTATTGCATCACATTACTTACCGATACACTCCATTTTAAAGCCTTCCACTCTACTGGCAATAGACCACCGCGTTCTATTACATTCAATTCCGCCAAGCAAGGCTTCATTTGCATCCAATTCACTCGGGAACTCTTATTGCGTCACATTACAACGCACTCAACTCCATTCCACAACATTGCATTCCATACCACAACACTAAACCATGTTCTATCACGTTCCATTCTGCAAAATAAGGTTCCACTCTTTTCCCAAACAGTGAGTAACCAGCTACCGTGTCACACTAAAACCCATTACACACCACTCCACAACTCTCCACTTCATTTCGCAACAATCCACTGTATTCTTTGCATTCCATTCCTACAATAAGGATCGATCACTTCCAACCCATTAAGGACTGTGTATTGCATCACATCAAATGCCATTCCACTCCATTCTACAATATTCTTTTCCATTCAACTACATTCCACCACGTTCTACTACATTCCATTCCGTCAAATAAGGCTCCATTCTTTTCAAAAACCATGAAGAACACTCTACGGCATCACATTACACATGATTCTAGTCCTCTCAGCAGCATTGCACTCCATTACTGAACATTTCACCATGTTCTATTGAGTTCCATTCCATGACAAAGAGCTCCATTTCCTTCGAGACTACTCAGAAACTCTATATTGTGGCACATTATACGCAATTCTAAACCAGTAGAGAAGATGGCAATTAACACCACAAAACTCCACCGTGTTTTATAGCGCTCCATTCTTTGAAAGAAGGCTCCATTCATGTCCAAAACCATCTATAACGCCCCATTGCATCACATTACACCCAAAGACACTCCATTCTACATTTTACACAATTCCCCAATATTTCAGCACATTCATTTGCTTTACATTCTGGCAAATGAAGCACCGTTCGTTTCCAAACCACTCTAGAGAGCCTTACTACTTCACATTACAGCCTATTCCACACCATTCCAAAACATGGGCCTCCTTTCCACAACATTCTACCACATTCTATTGCGATCAATTATTCCTAAGAATGATGCATTTCCTTCTAAACAATTCAAGAACATCCTATTGTGTCACTTCAGCTGCGATTCCTCTACCATTGCCAAGATTATCCTCCAGTTCCCAACATATCAACAAGTTCTAGTGAGTTTCATTGTGACAAAGACGGCACCTTTCTTATCCAAACAGACCTGGAACTCTTTCTTGTGACACTTTACATCGCGTTCCACTAAATACCACAGCATTGAAGTCCATTGCACAACATTCCACCACATTCCATTACATTACATTCCGTAAAAGAAGGCTCCGTTAATTCCAAACCATTCAGGAGCCGCCTATTGAGGCAATTCACATGCCATTCTGCACGGATCCGCTAGATTTTACTCCACTCGAATATCCCACTATGTTCTGTTGCATCCATTGTTCAACAGAAGGCATCACTCTCTACAAAAACTCTGAGGGATCGTCCATTGCATCACATTACACCCCATTGCACTCCACTTCACAGTCTTAAACTCTTTTCCGCAACGTTCCACCACGTACTATTGCGCACGATTCCGTCAAGCAATGCTGCATTCGCTTCCAAATCACTCTGGAACCCTTTATTGCGTCACATTACAACCGATTCAAGTCCATTGCAAAACATGGCAGCAATACCGCAAAACTCCACCGTGTTCTGCCTCGTTCCATTCTGCAAAAGAAGGCTCCACTCTTCTCCAGAACAATCAGGAACAGTCTATTGCATCACATCACACCCCATTACAGTCCATTCCACAACCCTGAACTTCATTTCTCAAAATTTCACGGTATTCTTTTACATTCCATTCCTACAAAAACGGCTCAATTCACTTCCAACCTATTATGGTCTGTCTATTGCATCACATCAAACGCCATTCCTCTTCATTCTACAAGATTCGACTCCTTTCCACTACATTCCACCACGTCCTTTTGCATTCCTTTCTGACAAATAAGGTCCATTCTTTACAAAACAATCAGAAACACTGTAGTGCGTCTTTTCACAGATGATTCCATTGCATTTCACAGCATTTCACTTAATTGCTGAAGATCTCACTATGTTCTCTTGCGTTCCTTTCCATCTAAGTGAAGTCCGTTTGCTTCCAGACCAACCGGGAACTCTATATTGTGTCACATTGCACACGTTCAACCCCAGTCTACAAAATTGCATTTAACTACAGAAAATTCCACAACGTTCTGTAGCACTAAATTCTGTCCAACCAGGACCCATTCGTTTCCAAAATAATCTGTAGTTCTCTATTGCATCACATTACACCCCATTTCACACCATTCCACATTGTACGCCATTCCCCAATATTCCAGCACATTCCTTGGCTTTACATTCGAGGAAATGAGACACCATTCCCTTCCTAACCACTCTAGATACATTTATCATGTCACATTACAGCAAATTCCACTCCATTCCAAAACGTTCTATTGCGTTCCATTCTAGGAATGCTCCATTCGATTCCAAAAAATTCACATACTTCCTATTGTGTCACTTTATATGAAATTCCACTCAATTATGCAAGATCCTGCTGCATTCCCCAAGATTAAAACATGTTCTACAGAGTTCCATTGTGACAGAGTAGGCACCATTCTTTCCCAAACAACCCAGGAAATCTCTGTTGCGTCACATTGCAGCACGTTCCAATCAATGCCACAGCATTGCACTCCATTGTGCAACGAGGCCACCACATTCCATTGCATTCCATTCTGTAAAATAAGTCCCCACAGCTTCCAAACCATTCAGGAAAAGCCTATTGTGTCAATTCACATGCCATTCCATGAGATTCCACAACATTCTACCAATTCCAAACACTCCACTGCGTTGTTTTGCATTCAATTGTTACAAGAAGGCACCGTTCTCGCCAAAATCTCTCAGGAACCCTCTATTGCATCACATTACTTACCGATACACTCCATTTTGAAGCCTTCCACTCTACTGGCAATAGACCACCGCGTTCTATTACATTAAATTCCGCCAAGCAAGGCTTCATTTGCATCCAATTCACTCGGGAACTCTTATTGCGTCACATTACAACGGACTCAACTCCATTCCACAACATTGCATTCCATACCACAACACTAAAATATGTTCTATCACGTTCCATTCTGCAAAATAAGGTTCCACTCTTTTCCCAAACAATGAGTAACCAGCTACCGTGTCACACTAAAACCCATTACACACCACTCCACAACTCTCCACTTCATTTCGCCACAATCCACTGTATTCTTTGCATTCCATTCCTACAATAAGGATCGATCACTTCCAACCCATTAAGGACTGTGTATTGCATCACATCAAATGCCATTCCACTCCATTCTACAATATTCTTTTCCATTCGACTACATTCCACCACGTTCTACTACATTCCATTCCGTCAAATAAGGCTCCATTCTTTTCAAAAACCATGAAGAACACTCTACTGCATGACATTACACATGATTCTAGTCCTCTCAGCAGCATTGCACTCCATTACTGAACATTTCACCATGTTCTATTGAGTTCCATTCCATGACAAAGAGCTCCATTTCCTTCGAGACTACTCAGAAACTCTATATTGTGGCACATTATACGCAATTCTAAACCAGTAGAGAAGATGGCAATTAACACCACAAAACTCCACCGTGTTCTATAGCGCTCCATTCTTTGAAAGAAGGCTCCATTCATGTCCAAAACCAACTATAACGCCCCATTGCATTACATTACACCAAATGACACTCCATTCTACATTTTACACTATTCCCCAATATTTCAGCACATTCATTTGCTATACATTCTGGCAAATGAAGCACCGTTCGTTTCCAAACCACTCTAGAGAGCCTTACTACTTCACATTACAGCCTATTCCACACCATTCCAAAACATGGGCCTCCTTTCCACAACATTCTACCACATTCTATTGCGATCAATTATTCCTAAGAATGATGCATTTCCTTCTAAACAATTCAAGAACATCCTATTGTGTCACTTCAGCTGCGATTCCTCTACCATTGCCAAGATTATCCTCCAGTTCCCAACATATCAACAAGTTCTAGTGAGTTTCATTGTGACAAAGACGGCACCTTTCATATCCAAACAGACCTGGAACTCTTTCTTGTGACACTTTACATCGCGTTCCACTAAATACCACAGCATTGAAGTCCATTGCACAACATTCCACCACATTCCATTACATTACATTCCGTAAAAGAAGGCTCCGTTAATTCCAAACCATTCAGGAGCCGCCTATTGAGGCAATTCACATGCCATTCTGCACGGATCCGCTAGATTTTACTCCACTCGAATATCCCACTATGTTCTGTTGCATCCATTGTTCAAGAGAAGGCATCACTCTCTACAAAAACTCTGAGGGATCGTCCATTGCATCACATTACACCCCATTGCACTCCACTTCACAGTCTTAAACTCTTTTCCGCAACGTTCCACCACGTACTATTGCGCTCGATTCGGTCAAGCAATGCTGCATTCGCTTCCAAATCACTCTGGAACCCTTTATTGCGTCACATTACAACCGATTCAAGTCCATTGCAAAACATGGCAGCCATATCGCAAAACTCCACCGTGTTCTGCCTCGTACCATTCTGCCAAAGAAGGCTCCACTCTTCTCCAGAACAATCAGGAACAGTCTATTGCATCACATCACACCCCATTACAGTCCATTCCACAACCCTGAACTTCATTTCTCAAAATTCCACGGTATTCTTTTACATTCCATTCCTACAAAAACGGCTCAATTCACTTCCAACCTATTATGGTCTGTCTATTGCATCACATCAAACGCCATTGATCTTCATTCTACAAGATTCGACTCCTTTCCACTACATTCCACCACGTCCTTTTGCATTCCATTCTGACAAATAAGGTCCATTCTTTACAAAACAATCAGAAACACTGTAGTGCGTCTTTTCACAGATGATTCCATTGCATTTCACAGCATTTCACTTAATTGATGAAGATCTCACTATGTTCTCTTGCGTTCCTTTCCATCTAAGTGAAGTCCGTTTGCTTCCAGACCAACCGGGAACTCTATATTGTGTCACATTGCACGCGTTCAACCCCAGTCTACAAAATTGCATTTAACTACAGAAAATTCCACAACGTTCTGTAGCACAAAATTCTGTCCAACAAGGACTCATTCGTTTCCAAAAGAATCTGTAGTTCTCTACTGCATCACATTACACAGCATTTCACACCATTCCACATTGTACACCATTCCCCAATATTCCAGCACATTCCTTGGCTTTACATTCGAGGAAATGAGACACCATTCCCTTCCTAACCACTCTAGATACATTTATCATGTCACATTACAGCAAATTCCACTCCATTCCAAAACGTTCTATTGCGTTCCATTCTAGGAATGCTCCATTCGATTCCAAAAAATTCACATACTTCCTATTGTGTCACTTTATATGAAATTCCACTCAATTATGCAAGATCCTGCTGCATTCCCCAAGATTAAAACATGTTCTACAGAGTTCCATTGTGACAGAGTAGGCACCATTCTTTCCCAAACAACCCAGGAAATCTCTGTTGCGTCACATTGCAGCACGTTCCAATCAATGCCACAGCATTGCACTCCATTGTGCAACGAGGCCACCACATTCCATTGCATTCCATTCTGTAAAATAAGTCCCCACAGCTTCCAAACCATTCAGGAAAAGCCTATTGTGTCAATTCACATGCCATTCCATGAGATTCCACAACATTCTACCAATTCCAAACACTCCACTGCGTTGTTTTGCATTCAATTGTTACAAGAAGGCACCGTTCTCGCCAAAATCTCTCAGGAACCCTCTATTGCATCACATTACTTACCGATACACTCCATTTTGAAGCCTTCCACTCTACTGGCAATAGACCACCGCGTTCTATTACATTCAATTCCGCCAAGCAAGGCTTCATTTGCATCCAATTCACTCGGGAACTCTTATTGCGTCACATTACAACGGACTCAACTCCATTCCACAACATTGCATTCCATACCACAACACTAAACCATGTTCTATCACGTTCCATTCTGCAAAATAAGGTTCCACTCTTTTCCCAAACAGTGAGTAACCAGCTACCGTGTCACACTAAAACCCATTACACACCACTCCACAACTCTCCACTTCATTTCGCAACAATCCACTGTATTCTTTGCATTCCATTCCTACAATAAGGATCGATCACTTCCAACCCATTAAGGACTGTGTATTGCATCACATCAAATGCCATTCCACTCCATTCTACAATATTCTTTTCCATTCAACTACATTCCACCACGTTCTACTACATTCCATTCCGTCAAATAAGGCTCCATTCTTTTCAAAAACCATGAAGAACACTCTACGGCATCACATTACACATGATTCTAGTCCTCTCAGCAGCATTGCACTCCATTACTGAACATTTCACCATGTTCTATTGAGTTCCATTCCATGACAAAGAGCTCCATTTCCTTCGAGACTACTCAGAAACTCTATATTGTGGCACATTATACGCAATTCTAAACCAGTAGAGAAGATGGCAATTAACACCACAAAACTCCACCGTGTTTTATAGCGCTCCATTCTTTGAAAGAAAGCTCCATTCATGTCCAAAACCATCTATAACGCCCCATTGCATCACATTACACCCAAAGACACTCCATTCTACATTTTACACAATTCCCCAATATTTCAGCACATTCATTTGCTTTACATTCTGGCAAATGAAGCACCGTTCGTTTCCAAACCACTCTAGAGAGCCTTACTACTTCACATTACAGCCTATTCCACACCATTCCAAAACATGGGCCTCCTTTCCACAACATTCTACCACATTCTATTGCGATCAATTATTCCTAAGAATGATGCATTTCCTTCTAAACAATTCAAGAACATCCTATTGTGTCACTTCAGCTGCGATTCCTCTACCATTGCCAAGATTATCCTCCAGTTCCCAACATATCAACAAGTTCTAGTGAGTTTCATTGTGACAAAGACGGCACCTTTCTTATCCAAACAGACCTGGAACTCTTTCTTGTGACACTTTACATCGCGTTCCACTAAATACCACAGCATTGAAGTCCATTGCACAACATTCCACCACATTCCATTACATTACATTCCGTAAAAGAAGGCTCCGTTAATTCCAAACCATTCAGGAGCCGCCTATTGAGGCAATTCACATGCCATTCTGCACGGATCCGCTAGATTTTACTCCACTCGAATATCCCACTATGTTCTGTTGCATCCATTGTTCAACAGAAGGCATCACTCTCTACAAAAACTCTGAGGGATCGTCCATTGCATCACATTACACCCCATTGCACTCCACTTCACAGTCTTAAACTCTTTTCCGCAACGTTCCACCACGTACTATTGCGCACGATTCCGTCAAGCAATGCTGCATTCGCTTCCAAATCACTCTGGAACCCTTTATTGCGTCACATTACAACCGATTCAAGTCCATTGCAAAACATGGCAGCAATACCGCAAAACTCCACCGTGTTCTGCCTCGTTCCATTCTGCAAAAGAAGGCTCCACTCTTCTCCAGAACAATCAGGAACAGTCTATTGCATCACATCACACCCCATTACAGTCCATTCCACAACCCTGAACTTCATTTCTCAAAATTTCACGGTATTCTTTTACATTCCATTCCTACAAAAACGGCTCAATTCACTTCCAACCTATTATGGTCTGTCTATTGCATCACATCAAACGCCATTCCTCTTCATTCTACAAGATTCGACTCCTTTCCACTACATTCCACCACGTCCTTTTGCATTCCTTTCTGACAAATAAGGTCCATTCTTTACAAAACAATCAGAAACACTGTAGTGCGTCTTTTCACAGATGATTCCATTGCATTTCACAGCATTTCACTTAATTGCTGAAGATCTCACTATGTTCTCTTGCGTTCCTTTCCATCTAAGTGAAGTCCGTTTGCTTCCAGACCAACCGGGAACTCTATATTGTGTCACATTGCACACGTTCAACCCCAGTCTACAAAATTGCATTTAACTACAGAAAATTCCACAACGTTCTGTAGCACTAAATTCTGTCCAACCAGGACCCATTCGTTTCCAAAATAATCTGTAGTTCTCTATTGCATCACATTACACCCCATTTCACACCATTCCACATTGTACGCCATTCCCCAATATTCCAGCACATTCCTTGGCTTTACATTCGAGGAAATGAGACACCATTCCCTTCCTAACCACTCTAGATACATTTATCATGTCACATTACAGCAAATTCCACTCCATTCCAAAACGTTCTATTGCGTTCCATTCTAGGAATGCTCCATTCGATTCCAAAAAATTCACATACTTCCTATTGTGTCACTTTATATGAAATTCCACTCAATTATGCAAGATCCTGCTGCATTCCCCAAGATTAAAACATGTTCTACAGAGTTCCATTGTGACAGAGTAGGCACCATTCTTTCCCAAACAACCCAGGAAATCTCTGTTGCGTCACATTGCAGCACGTTCCAATCAATGCCACAGCATTGCACTCCATTGTGCAACGAGGCCACCACATTCCATTGCATTCCATTCTGTAAAATAAGTCCCCACAGCTTCCAAACCATTCAGGAAAAGCCTATTGTGTCAATTCACATGCCATTCCATGAGATTCCACAACATTCTACCAATTCCAAACACTCCACTGCGTTGTTTTGCATTCAATTGTTACAAGAAGGCACCGTTCTCGCCAAAATCTCTCAGGAACCCTCTATTGCATCACATTACTTACCGATACACTCCATTTTGAAGCCTTCCACTCTACTGGCAATAGACCACCGCGTTCTATTACATTAAATTCCGCCAAGCAAGGCTTCATTTGCATCCAATTCACTCGGGAACTCTTATTGCGTCACATTACAACGGACTCAACTCCATTCCACAACATTGCATTCCATACCACAACACTAAAATATGTTCTATCACGTTCCATTCTGCAAAATAAGGTTCCACTCTTTTCCCAAACAATGAGTAACCAGCTACCGTGTCACACTAAAACCCATTACACACCACTCCACAACTCTCCACTTCATTTCGCCACAATCCACTGTATTCTTTGCATTCCATTCCTACAATAAGGATCGATCACTTCCAACCCATTAAGGACTGTGTATTGCATCACATCAAATGCCATTCCACTCCATTCTACAATATTCTTTTCCATTCGACTACATTCCACCACGTTCTACTACATTCCATTCCGTCAAATAAGGCTCCATTCTTTTCAAAAACCATGAAGAACACTCTACTGCATGACATTACACATGATTCTAGTCCTCTCAGCAGCATTGCACTCCATTACTGAACATTTCACCATGTTCTATTGAGTTCCATTCCATGACAAAGAGCTCCATTTCCTTCGAGACTACTCAGAAACTCTATATTGTGGCACATTATACGCAATTCTAAACCAGTAGAGAAGATGGCAATTAACACCACAAAACTCCACCGTGTTCTATAGCGCTCCATTCTTTGAAAGAAGGCTCCATTCATGTCCAAAACCAACTATAACGCCCCATTGCATTACATTACACCAAATGACACTCCATTCTACATTTTACACTATTCCCCAATATTTCAGCACATTCATTTGCTATACATTCTGGCAAATGAAGCACCGTTCGTTTCCAAACCACTCTAGAGAGCCTTACTACTTCACATTACAGCCTATTCCACACCATTCCAAAACATGGGCCTCCTTTCCACAACATTCTACCACATTCTATTGCGATCAATTATTCCTAAGAATGATGCATTTCCTTCTAAACAATTCAAGAACATCCTATTGTGTCACTTCAGCTGCGATTCCTCTACCATTGCCAAGATTATCCTCCAGTTCCCAACATATCAACAAGTTCTAGTGAGTTTCATTGTGACAAAGACGGCACCTTTCATATCCAAACAGACCTGGAACTCTTTCTTGTGACACTTTACATCGCGTTCCACTAAATACCACAGCATTGAAGTCCATTGCACAACATTCCACCACATTCCATTACATTACATTCCGTAAAAGAAGGCTCCGTTAATTCCAAACCATTCAGGAGCCGCCTATTGAGGCAATTCACATGCCATTCTGCACGGATCCGCTAGATTTTACTCCACTCGAATATCCCACTATGTTCTGTTGCATCCATTGTTCAAGAGAAGGCATCACTCTCTACAAAAACTCTGAGGGATCGTCCATTGCATCACATTACACCCCATTGCACTCCACTTCACAGTCTTAAACTCTTTTCCGCAACGTTCCACCACGTACTATTGCGCTCGATTCGGTCAAGCAATGCTGCATTCGCTTCCAAATCACTCTGGAACCCTTTATTGCGTCACATTACAACCGATTCAAGTCCATTGCAAAACATGGCAGCCATATCGCAAAACTCCACCGTGTTCTGCCTCGTACCATTCTGCCAAAGAAGGCTCCACTCTTCTCCAGAACAATCAGGAACAGTCTATTGCATCACATCACACCCCATTACAGTCCATTCCACAACCCTGAACTTCATTTCTCAAAATTCCACGGTATTCTTTTACATTCCATTCCTACAAAAACGGCTCAATTCACTTCCAACCTATTATGGTCTGTCTATTGCATCACATCAAACGCCATTGATCTTCATTCTACAAGATTCGACTCCTTTCCACTACATTCCACCACGTCCTTTTGCATTCCATTCTGACAAATAAGGTCCATTCTTTACAAAACAATCAGAAACACTGTAGTGCGTCTTTTCACAGATGATTCCATTGCATTTCACAGCATTTCACTTAATTGATGAAGATCTCACTATGTTCTCTTGCGTTCCTTTCCATCTAAGTGAAGTCCGTTTGCTTCCAGACCAACCGGGAACTCTATATTGTGTCACATTGCACGCGTTCAACCCCAGTCTACAAAATTGCATTTAACTACAGAAAATTCCACAACGTTCTGTAGCACAAAATTCTGTCCAACAAGGACTCATTCGTTTCCAAAAGAATCTGTAGTTCTCTACTGCATCACATTACACAGCATTTCACACCATTCCACATTGTACACCATTCCCCAATATTCCAGCACATTCCTTGGCTTTACATTCGAGGAAATGAGACACCATTCCCTTCCTAACCACTCTAGATACATTTATCATGTCACATTACAGCAAATTCCACTCCATTCCAAAACGTTCTATTGCGTTCCATTCTAGGAATGCTCCATTCGATTCCAAAAAATTCACATACTTCCTATTGTGTCACTTTATATGAAATTCCACTCAATTATGCAAGATCCTGCTGCATTCCCCAAGATTAAAACATGTTCTACAGAGTTCCATTGTGACAGAGTAGGCACCATTCTTTCCCAAACAACCCAGGAAATCTCTGTTGCGTCACATTGCAGCACGTTCCAATCAATGCCACAGCATTGCACTCCATTGTGCAACGAGGCCACCACATTCCATTGCATTCCATTCTGTAAAATAAGTCCCCACAGCTTCCAAACCATTCAGGAAAAGCCTATTGTGTCAATTCACATGCCATTCCATGAGATTCCACAACATTCTACCAATTCCAAACACTCCACTGCGTTGTTTTGCATTCAATTGTTACAAGAAGGCACCGTTCTCGCCAAAATCTCTCAGGAACCCTCTATTGCATCACATTACTTACCGATACACTCCATTTTGAAGCCTTCCACTCTACTGGCAATAGACCACCGCGTTCTATTACATTCAATTCCGCCAAGCAAGGCTTCATTTGCATCCAATTCACTCGGGAACTCTTATTGCGTCACATTACAACGGACTCAACTCCATTCCACAACATTGCATTCCATACCACAACACTAAACCATGTTCTATCACGTTCCATTCTGCAAAATATGGTTCCACTCTTTTCCCAAACAATGAGTAACCAGCTACCGTGTCACACTAAAACCCATTACACACCACTCCACAACTCTCCACTTCATTTCGCAACAATCCACTGTATTCTTTGCATTCCATTCCTACAATAAGGATCGATCACTTCCAACCCATTAAGGACTGTGTATTGCATCACATCAAATGCCATTCCACTCCATTCTACAATATTCTTTTCCATTCGACTACATTCCACCACGTTCTACTACATTCCATTCCGTCAAATAAGGCTCCATTCTTTTCAAAAACCATGAAGAACACTCTACTGCATGACATTACACATGATTCTAGTCCTCTCAGCAGCATTGCACTCCATTACTGAACATTTCACCATGTTCTATTGAGTTCCATTCCATGACAAAGAGCTCCATTTCCTTCGAGACTACTCAGAAACTCTATATTGTGGCACATTATACGCAATTCTAAACCCGTAGAGAAGATGGCAATTAACACCACAAAACTCCACCGTGTTCTATAGCGCTCCATTCTTTGAAAGAAGGCTCCATTCATGTCCAAAACCAACTATAACGCCCCATTGCATTACATTACACCAAATGACACTCCATTCTACATTTTACACTATTCCCCAATATTTCAGCACATTCATTTGCTATACATTCTGGCAAATGAAGCACCGTTCGTTTCCAAACCACTCTAGAGAGCCTTACTACTTCACATTACAGCCTATTCCACACCATTCCAAAACATGGGCCTCCTTTCCACAACATTCTACCACATTCTATTGCGATCAATTATTCCTAAGAATGATGCATTTCCTTCTAAACAATTCAAGAACATCCTATTGTGTCACTTCAGCTGCGATTCCTCTACCATTGCCAAGATTATCCTCCAGTTCCCAACATATCAACAAGTTCTAGTGAGTTTCATTGTGACAAAGACGGCACCTTTCATATCCAAACAGACCTGGAACTCTTTCTTGTGACACTTTACATCGCGTTCCACTAAATACCACAGCATTGAAGTCCATTGCACAACATTCCACCACATTCCATTACATTACATTCCGTAAAAGAAGGCTCCGTTAATTCCAAACCATTCAGGAGCCGCCTATTGAGGCAATTCACATGCCATTCTGCACGGATCCGCTAGATTTTACTCCACTCGAATATCCCACTATGTTCTGTTGCATCCATTGTTCAAGAGAAGGCATCACTCTCTACAAAAACTCTGAGGGATCGTCCATTGCATCACATTACACCCCATTGCACTCCACTTCACAGTCTTAAACTCTTTTCCGCAACGTTCCACCACGTACTATTGCGCTCGATTCGGTCAAGCAATGCTGCATTCGCTTCCAAATCACTCTGGAACCCTTTATTGCGTCACATTACAACCGATTCAAGTCCATTGCAAAACATGGCAGCCATATCGCAAAACTCCACCGTGTTCTGCCTCGTACCATTCTGCCAAAGAAGGCTCCACTCTTCTCCAGAACAATCAGGAACAGTCTATTGCATCACATCACACCCCATTACAGTCCATTCCACAACCCTGAACTTCATTTCTCAAAATTCCACGGTATTCTTTTACATTCCATTCCTACAAAAACGGCTCAATTCACTTCCAACCTATTATGGTCTGTCTATTGCATCACATCAAACGCCATTGATCTTCATTCTACAAGATTCGACTCCTTTCCACTACATTCCACCACGTCCTTTTGCATTCCATTCTGACAAATAAGGTCCATTCTTTACAAAACAATCAGAAACACTGTAGTGCGTCTTTTCACAGATGATTCCATTGCATTTCACAGCATTTCACTTAATTGCTGAAGATCTCACTATGTTCTCTTGCGTTCCTTTCCATCTAAGTGAAGTCCGTTTGCTTCCAGACCAACCGGGAACTCTATATTGTGTCACATTGCACGCGTTCAACCCCAGTCTACAAAATTGCATTTAACTACAGAAAATTCCACAACGTTCTGTAGCACAAAATTCTGTCCAACAAGGACCCATTCGTTTCCAAAAGAATCTGTAGTTCTCTACTGCATCACATTACACAGCATTTCACACCATTCCACATTGTACACCATTCCCCAATATTCCAGCACATTCCTTGGCTTTACATTCGAGGAAATGAGACACCATTCCCTTCCTAACCACTCTAGATACATTTATCATGTCACATTACAGCAAATTCCACTCCATTCCAAAACGTTCTATTGCGTTCCATTCTAGGAATGCTCCATTCGATTCCAAAAAATTCACATACTTCCTATTGTGTCACTTTATATGAAATTCCACTCAATTATGCAAGATCCTGCTGCATTCCCCAAGATTAAAACATGTTCTACAGAGTTCCATTGTGACAGAGTAGGCACCATTCTTTCCCAAACAACCCAGGAAATCTCTGTTGCGTCACATTGCAGCACGTTCCAATCAATGCCACAGCATTGCACTCCATTGTGCAACGAGGCCACCACATTCCATTGCATTCCATTCTGTAAAATAAGTCCCCACAGCTTCCAAACCATTCAGGAAAAGCCTATTGTGTCAATTCACATGCCATTCCATGAGATTCCACAACATTCTACCAATTCCAAACACTCCACTGCGTTGTTTTGCATTCAATTGTTACAAGAAGGCACCGTTCTCGCCAAAATCTCTCAGGAACCCTCTATTGCATCACATTACTTACCGATACACTCCATTTTGAAGCCTTCCACTCTACTGGCAATAGACCACCGCGTTCTATTACATTCAATTCCGCCAAGCAAGGCTTCATTTGCATCCAATTCACTCGGGAACTCTTATTGCGTCACATTACAACGGACTCAACTCCATTCCACAACATTGCATTCCATACCACAACACTAAACCATGTTCTATCACGTTCCATTCTGCAAAATAAGGTTCCACTCTTTTCCCAAACAATGAGTAACCAGCTACCGTGTCACACTAAAACCCATTACACACCACTCCACAACTCTCCACTTCATTTCGCAACAATCCACTGTATTCTTTGCATTCCATTCCTACAATAAGGATCGATCACTTCCAACCCATTAAGGACTGTGTATTGCATCACATCAAATGCCATTCCACTCCATTCTACAATATTCTTTTCCATTCGACTACATTCCACCACGTTCTACTACATTCCATTCCGTCAAATAAGGCTCCATTCTTTTCAAAAACCATGAAGAACACTCTACTGCATGACATTACACATGATTCTAGTCCTCTCAGCAGCATTGCACTCCATTACTGAACATTTCACCATGTTCTATTGAGTTCCATTCCATGACAAAGAGCTCCATTTCCTTCGAGACTACTCAGAAACTCTATATTGTGGCACATTATACGCAATTCTAAACCTGTAGAGAAGATGGCAATTAACACCACAAAACTCCACCGTGTTCTATAGCGCTCCATTCTTTGAAAGAAGGCTCCATTCATGTCCAAAACCAACTATAACGCCCCATTGCATTACATTACACCAAATGACACTCCATTCTACATTTTACACTATTCCCCAATATTTCAGCACATTCATTTGCTATACATTCTGGCAAATGAAGCACCGTTCGTTTCCAAACCACTCTAGAGAGCCTTACTACTTCACATTACAGCCTATTCCACACCATTCCAAAACATGGGCCTCCTTCCCACAACATTCTACCACATTCTATTGCGATCAATTATTCCTAAGAATGATGCATTTCCTTCTAACAATTCAAGAACATCCTATTGTGTCACTTCAGCTGCGATTCCTCTACCATTGCCAAGATTATCCTCCAGTTCCCAACATATCAACAAGTTCTAGTGAGTTTCATTGTGACAAAGACGGCACCTTTCTTATCCAAACAGACCTGGAACTCTGTCTTGTGACACTTTACATCGCGTTCCACTAAATACCACAGCATTGAAGTCCATTGCACAACATTCCACCACATTCCATTACATTACATTCCGTAAAAGAAGGCTCCGTTAATTCCAAACCATTCAGGAGCCGCCTATTGAGGCAATTCACATGCCATTCTGCACGGATCCGCTAGATTTTACTCCACTCGAATATCCCACTATGTTCTGTTGCATCCATTGTTCAACAGAAGGCATCACTCTCTACAAAAACTCTGAGGGATCGTCCATTGCATCACATTACACCCCATTGCACTCCACTTCACAGTCTTAAACTCTTTTCCGCAACGTTCCACCACGTACTATTGCGCTCCATTCGGTCAAGCAATGCTGCATTCGCTTCCAAATCACTCTGGAACCCTTTATTGCGTCACATTACAACCGATTCAAGTCCATTGCAAAACATGGCAGCCATATCGCAAAACTCCACCGTGTTCTGCCTCGTACCATTCTGCCAAAGAAGGCTCCACTCTTCTCCAGAACAATCAGGAACAGTCTATTGCATCACATCACACCCCATTACAGTCCATTCCACAACCCTGAACTTCATTTCTCAAAATTCCACGGTATTCTTTTACATTCCATTCCTACAAAAACGGCTCAATTCACTTCCAACCTATTATGGTCTGTCTATTGCATCACATCAAACGCCATTGATCTTCATTCTACAAGATTCGACTCCTTTCCACTACATTCCACCACGTCCTTTTGCATTCCATTCTGACAAATAAGGTCCATTCTTTACAAAACAATCAGAAACACTGTAGTGCGTCTTTTCACAGATGATTCCATTGCATTTCACAGCATTTCACTTAATTGCTGAAGATCTCACTATGTTCTCTTGCGTTCCTTTCCATCTAAGTGAAGTCCGTTTGCTTCCAGACCAACCGGGAACTCTATATTGTGTCACATTGCACGCGTTCAACCCCAGTCTACAAAATTGCATTTAACTACAGAAAATTCCACAACGTTCTGTAGCACAAAATTCTGTCCAACAAGGACCCATTCGTTTCCAAAAGAATCTGTAGTTCTCTACTGCATCACATTACACACCATTTCACACCATTCCACATTGTACACCATTCCCCAATATTCCAGCACATTCCTTGGCTTTACATTCGAGGAAATGAGACACCATTCCCTTCCTAACCACTCTAGATACATTTATCATGTCACATTACAGCAAATTCCACTCCATTCCAAAACGTTCTATTGCGTTCCATTCTAGGAATGCTCCATTCGATTCCAAAAAATTCACATACTTCCTATTGTGTCACTTTATATGAAATTCCACTCAATTATGCAAGATCCTGCTGCATTCCCCAAGATTAAAACATGTTCTACAGAGTTCCATTGTGACAGAGTAGGCACCATTCTTTCCCAAACAACCCAGGAAATCTCTGTTGCGTCACATTGCAGCACGTTCCAATCAATGCCACAGCATTGCACTCCATTGTGCAACGAGGCCACCACATTCCATTGCATTCCATTCTGTAAAATAAGTCCCCACAGCTTCCAAACCATTCAGGAAAAGCCTATTGTGTCAATTCACATGCCATTCCATGAGATTCCACAACATTCTACCAATTCCAAACACTCCACTGCGTTGTTTTGCATTCAATTGTTACAAGAAGGCACCGTTCTCGCCAAAATCTCTCAGGAACCCTCTATTGCATCACATTACTTACCGATACACTCCATTTTGAAGCCTTCCACTCTACTGGCAATAGACCACCGCGTTCTATTACATTCAATTCCGCCAAGCAAGGCTTCATTTGCATCCAATTCACTCGGGAACTCTTATTGCGTCACATTACAACGGACTCAACTCCATTCCACAACATTGCATTCCATACCACAACACTAAACCATGTTCTATCACGTTCCATTCTGCAAAATAAGGTTCCACTCTTTTCCCAAACAATGAGTAACCAGCTACCGTGTCACACTAAAACCCATTACACACCACTCCACAACTCTCCACTTCATTTCGCAACAATCCACTGTATTCTTTGCATTCCATTCCTACAATAAGGATCGATCACTTCCAACCCATTAAGGACTGTGTATTGCATCACATCAAATGCCATTCCACTCCATTCTACAATATTCTTTTCCATTCGACTACATTCCACCACGTTCTACTACATTCCATTCCGTCAAATAAGGCTCCATTCTTTTCAAAAACCATGAAGAACACTCTACTGCATGACATTACACATGATTCTAGTCCTCTCAGCAGCATTGCACTCCATTACTGAACATTTCACCATGTTCTATTGAGTTCCATTCCATGACAAAGAGCTCCATTTCCTTCGAGACTACTCAGAAACTCTATATTGTGGCACATTATACGCAATTCTAAACCTGTAGAGAAGATGGCAATTAACACCACAAAACTCCACCGTGTTCTATAGCGCTCCATTCTTTGAAAGAAGGCTCCATTCATGTCCAAAACCAACTATAACGCCCCATTGCATTACATTACACCAAATGACACTCCATTCTACATTTTACACTATTCCCCAATATTTCAGCACATTCATTTGCTATACATTCTGGCAAATGAAGCACCGTTCGTTTCCAAACCACTCTAGAGAGCCTTACTACTTCACATTACAGCCTATTCCACACCATTCCAAAACATGGGCCTCCTTCCCACAACATTCTACCACATTCTATTGCGATCAATTATTCCTAAGAATGATGCATTTCCTTCTAACAATTCAAGAACATCCTATTGTGTCACTTCAGCTGCGATTCCTCTACCATTGCCAAGATTATCCTCCAGTTCCCAACATATCAACAAGTTCTAGTGAGTTTCATTGTGACAAAGACGGCACCTTTCTTATCCAAACAGACCTGGAACTCTGTCTTGTGACACTTTACATCGCGTTCCACTAAATACCACAGCATTGAAGTCCATTGCACAACATTCCACCACATTCCATTACATTACATTCCGTAAAAGAAGGCTCCGTTAATTCCAAACCATTCAGGAGCCGCCTATTGAGGCAATTCACATGCCATTCTGCACGGATCCGCTAGATTTTACTCCACTCGAATATCCCACTATGTTCTGTTGCATCCATTGTTCAACAGAAGGCATCACTCTCTACAAAAACTCTGAGGGATCGTCCATTGCATCACATTACACCCCATTGCACTCCACTTCACAGTCTTAAACTCTTTTCCGCAACGTTCCACCACGTACTATTGCGCTCCATTCGGTCAAGCAATGCTGCATTCGCTTCCAAATCACTCTGGAACCCTTTATTGCGTCACATTACAACCGATTCAAGTCCATTGCAAAACATGGCAGCCATATCGCAAAACTCCACCGTGTTCTGCCTCGTACCATTCTGCCAAAGAAGGCTCCACTCTTCTCCAGAACAATCAGGAACAGTCTATTGCATCACATCACACCCCATTACAGTCCATTCCACAACCCTGAACTTCATTTCTCAAAATTCCACGGTATTCTTTTACATTCCATTCCTACAAAAACGGCTCAATTCACTTCCAACCTATTATGGTCTGTCTATTGCATCACATCAAACGCCATTGATCTTCATTCTACAAGATTCGACTCCTTTCCACTACATTCCACCACGTCCTTTTGCATTCCATTCTGACAAATAAGGTCCATTCTTTACAAAACAATCAGAAACACTGTAGTGCGTCTTTTCACAGATGATTCCATTGCATTTCACAGCATTTCACTTAATTGATGAAGATCTCACTATGTTCTCTTGCGTTCCTTTCCATCTAAGTGAAGTCCGTTTGCTTCCAGACCAACCGGGAACTCTATATTGTGTCACATTGCACGCGTTCAACCCCAGTCTACAAAATTGCATTTAACTACAGAAAATTCCACAACGTTCTGTAGCACAAAATTCTGTCCAACAAGGACTCATTCGTTTCCAAAAGAATCTGTAGTTCTCTACTGCATCACATTACACAGCATTTCACACCATTCCACATTGTACACCATTCCCCAATATTCCAGCACATTCCTTGGCTTTACATTCGAGGAAATGAGACACCATTCCCTTCCTAACCACTCTAGATACATTTATCATGTCACATTACAGCAAATTCCACTCCATTCCAAAACGTTCTATTGCGTTCCATTCTAGGAATGCTCCATTCGATTCCAAAAAATTCACATACTTCCTATTGTGTCACTTTATATGAAATTCCACTCAATTATGCAAGATCCTGCTGCATTCCCCAAGATTAAAACATGTTCTACAGAGTTCCATTGTGACAGAGTAGGCACCATTCTTTCCCAAACAACCCAGGAAATCTCTGTTGCGTCACATTGCAGCACGTTCCAATCAATGCCACAGCATTGCACTCCATTGTGCAACGAGGCCACCACATTCCATTGCATTCCATTCTGTAAAATAAGTCCCCACAGCTTCCAAACCATTCAGGAAAAGCCTATTGTGTCAATTCACATGCCATTCCATGAGATTCCACAACATTCTACCAATTCCAAACACTCCACTGCGTTGTTTTGCATTCAATTGTTACAAGAAGGCACCGTTCTCGCCAAAATCTCTCAGGAACCCTCTATTGCATCACATTACTTACCGATACACTCCATTTTGAAGCCTTCCACTCTACTGGCAATAGACCACCGCGTTCTATTACATTAAATTCCGCCAAGCAAGGCTTCATTTGCATCCAATTCACTCGGGAACTCTTATTGCGTCACATTACAACGGACTCAACTCCATTCCACAACATTGCATTCCATACCACAACACTAAAATATGTTCTATCACGTTCCATTCTGCAAAATAAGGTTCCACTCTTTTCCCAAACAATGAGTAACCAGCTACCGTGTCACACTAAAACCCATTACACACCACTCCACAACTCTCCACTTCATTTCGCCACAATCCACTGTATTCTTTGCATTCCATTCCTACAATAAGGATCGATCACTTCCAACCCATTAAGGACTGTGTATTGCATCACATCAAATGCCATTCCACTCCATTCTACAATATTCTTTTCCATTCGACTACATTCCACCACGTTCTACTACATTCCATTCCGTCAAATAAGGCTCCATTCTTTTCAAAAACCATGAAGAACACTCTACTGCATGACATTACACATGATTCTAGTCCTCTCAGCAGCATTGCACTCCATTACTGAACATTTCACCATGTTCTATTGAGTTCCATTCCATGACAAAGAGCTCCATTTCCTTCGAGACTACTCAGAAACTCTATATTGTGGCACATTATACGCAATTCTAAACCAGTAGAGAAGATGGCAATTAACACCACAAAACTCCACCGTGTTCTATAGCGCTCCATTCTTTGAAAGAAGGCTCCATTCATGTCCAAAACCAACTATAACGCCCCATTGCATTACATTACACCAAATGACACTCCATTCTACATTTTACACTATTCCCCAATATTTCAGCACATTCATTTGCTATACATTCTGGCAAATGAAGCACCGTTCGTTTCCAAACCACTCTAGAGAGCCTTACTACTTCACATTACAGCCTATTCCACACCATTCCAAAACATGGGCCTCCTTTCCACAACATTCTACCACATTCTATTGCGATCAATTATTCCTAAGAATGATGCATTTCCTTCTAAACAATTCAAGAACATCCTATTGTGTCACTTCAGCTGCGATTCCTCTACCATTGCCAAGATTATCCTCCAGTTCCCAACATATCAACAAGTTCTAGTGAGTTTCATTGTGACAAAGACGGCACCTTTCATATCCAAACAGACCTGGAACTCTTTCTTGTGACACTTTACATCGCGTTCCACTAAATACCACAGCATTGAAGTCCATTGCACAACATTCCACCACATTCCATTACATTACATTCCGTAAAAGAAGGCTCCGTTAATTCCAAACCATTCAGGAGCCGCCTATTGAGGCAATTCACATGCCATTCTGCACGGATCCGCTAGATTTTACTCCACTCGAATATCCCACTATGTTCTGTTGCATCCATTGTTCAAGAGAAGGCATCACTCTCTACAAAAACTCTGAGGGATCGTCCATTGCATCACATTACACCCCATTGCACTCCACTTCACAGTCTTAAACTCTTTTCCGCAACGTTCCACCACGTACTATTGCGCTCGATTCGGTCAAGCAATGCTGCATTCGCTTCCAAATCACTCTGGAACCCTTTATTGCGTCACATTACAACCGATTCAAGTCCATTGCAAAACATGGCAGCCATATCGCAAAACTCCACCGTGTTCTGCCTCGTACCATTCTGCCAAAGAAGGCTCCACTCTTCTCCAGAACAATCAGGAACAGTCTATTGCATCACATCACACCCCATTACAGTCCATTCCACAACCCTGAACTTCATTTCTCAAAATTCCACGGTATTCTTTTACATTCCATTCCTACAAAAACGGCTCAATTCACTTCCAACCTATTATGGTCTGTCTATTGCATCACATCAAACGCCATTGATCTTCATTCTACAAGATTCGACTCCTTTCCACTACATTCCACCACGTCCTTTTGCATTCCATTCTGACAAATAAGGTCCATTCTTTACAAAACAATCAGAAACACTGTAGTGCGTCTTTTCACAGATGATTCCATTGCATTTCACAGCATTTCACTTAATTGATGAAGATCTCACTATGTTCTCTTGCGTTCCTTTCCATCTAAGTGAAGTCCGTTTGCTTCCAGACCAACCGGGAACTCTATATTGTGTCACATTGCACGCGTTCAACCCCAGTCTACAAAATTGCATTTAACTACAGAAAATTCCACAACGTTCTGTAGCACAAAATTCTGTCCAACAAGGACTCATTCGTTTCCAAAAGAATCTGTAGTTCTCTACTGCATCACATTACACAGCATTTCACACCATTCCACATTGTACACCATTCCCCAATATTCCAGCACATTCCTTGGCTTTACATTCGAGGAAATGAGACACCATTCCCTTCCTAACCACTCTAGATACATTTATCATGTCACATTACAGCAAATTCCACTCCATTCCAAAACGTTCTATTGCGTTCCATTCTAGGAATGCTCCATTCGATTCCAAAAAATTCACATACTTCCTATTGTGTCACTTTATATGAAATTCCACTCAATTATGCAAGATCCTGCTGCATTCCCCAAGATTAAAACATGTTCTACAGAGTTCCATTGTGACAGAGTAGGCACCATTCTTTCCCAAACAACCCAGGAAATCTCTGTTGCGTCACATTGCAGCACGTTCCAATCAATGCCACAGCATTGCACTCCATTGTGCAACGAGGCCACCACATTCCATTGCATTCCATTCTGTAAAATAAGTCCCCACAGCTTCCAAACCATTCAGGAAAAGCCTATTGTGTCAATTCACATGCCATTCCATGAGATTCCACAACATTCTACCAATTCCAAACACTCCACTGCGTTGTTTTGCATTCAATTGTTACAAGAAGGCACCGTTCTCGCCAAAATCTCTCAGGAACCCTCTATTGCATCACATTACTTACCGATACACTCCATTTTGAAGCCTTCCACTCTACTGGCAATAGACCACCGCGTTCTATTACATTCAATTCCGCCAAGCAAGGCTTCATTTGCATCCAATTCACTCGGGAACTCTTATTGCGTCACATTACAACGGACTCAACTCCATTCCACAACATTGCATTCCATACCACAACACTAAACCATGTTCTATCACGTTCCATTCTGCAAAATAAGGTTCCACTCTTTTCCCAAACAGTGAGTAACCAGCTACCGTGTCACACTAAAACCCATTACACACCACTCCACAACTCTCCACTTCATTTCGCAACAATCCACTGTATTCTTTGCATTCCATTCCTACAATAAGGATCGATCACTTCCAACCCATTAAGGACTGTGTATTGCATCACATCAAATGCCATTCCACTCCATTCTACAATATTCTTTTCCATTCAACTACATTCCACCACGTTCTACTACATTCCATTCCGTCAAATAAGGCTCCATTCTTTTCAAAAACCATGAAGAACACTCTACGGCATCACATTACACATGATTCTAGTCCTCTCAGCAGCATTGCACTCCATTACTGAACATTTCACCATGTTCTATTGAGTTCCATTCCATGACAAAGAGCTCCATTTCCTTCGAGACTACTCAGAAACTCTATATTGTGGCACATTATACGCAATTCTAAACCAGTAGAGAAGATGGCAATTAACACCACAAAACTCCACCGTGTTTTATAGCGCTCCATTCTTTGAAAGAAGGCTCCATTCATGTCCAAAACCATCTATAACGCCCCATTGCATCACATTACACCCAAAGACACTCCATTCTACATTTTACACAATTCCCCAATATTTCAGCACATTCATTTGCTTTACATTCTGGCAAATGAAGCACCGTTCGTTTCCAAACCACTCTAGAGAGCCTTACTACTTCACATTACAGCCTATTCCACACCATTCCAAAACATGGGCCTCCTTTCCACAACATTCTACCACATTCTATTGCGATCAATTATTCCTAAGAATGATGCATTTCCTTCTAAACAATTCAAGAACATCCTATTGTGTCACTTCAGCTGCGATTCCTCTACCATTGCCAAGATTATCCTCCAGTTCCCAACATATCAACAAGTTCTAGTGAGTTTCATTGTGACAAAGACGGCACCTTTCTTATCCAAACAGACCTGGAACTCTTTCTTGTGACACTTTACATCGCGTTCCACTAAATACCACAGCATTGAAGTCCATTGCACAACATTCCACCACATTCCATTACATTACATTCCGTAAAAGAAGGCTCCGTTAATTCCAAACCATTCAGGAGCCGCCTATTGAGGCAATTCACATGCCATTCTGCACGGATCCGCTAGATTTTACTCCACTCGAATATCCCACTATGTTCTGTTGCATCCATTGTTCAACAGAAGGCATCACTCTCTACAAAAACTCTGAGGGATCGTCCATTGCATCACATTACACCCCATTGCACTCCACTTCACAGTCTTAAACTCTTTTCCGCAACGTTCCACCACGTACTATTGCGCACGATTCCGTCAAGCAATGCTGCATTCGCTTCCAAATCACTCTGGAACCCTTTATTGCGTCACATTACAACCGATTCAAGTCCATTGCAAAACATGGCAGCAATACCGCAAAACTCCACCGTGTTCTGCCTCGTTCCATTCTGCAAAAGAAGGCTCCACTCTTCTCCAGAACAATCAGGAACAGTCTATTGCATCACATCACACCCCATTACAGTCCATTCCACAACCCTGAACTTCATTTCTCAAAATTTCACGGTATTCTTTTACATTCCATTCCTACAAAAACGGCTCAATTCACTTCCAACCTATTATGGTCTGTCTATTGCATCACATCAAACGCCATTCCTCTTCATTCTACAAGATTCGACTCCTTTCCACTACATTCCACCACGTCCTTTTGCATTCCTTTCTGACAAATAAGGTCCATTCTTTACAAAACAATCAGAAACACTGTAGTGCGTCTTTTCACAGATGATTCCATTGCATTTCACAGCATTTCACTTAATTGCTGAAGATCTCACTATGTTCTCTTGCGTTCCTTTCCATCTAAGTGAAGTCCGTTTGCTTCCAGACCAACCGGGAACTCTATATTGTGTCACATTGCACACGTTCAACCCCAGTCTACAAAATTGCATTTAACTACAGAAAATTCCACAACGTTCTGTAGCACTAAATTCTGTCCAACCAGGACCCATTCGTTTCCAAAATAATCTGTAGTTCTCTATTGCATCACATTACACCCCATTTCACACCATTCCACATTGTACGCCATTCCCCAATATTCCAGCACATTCCTTGGCTTTACATTCGAGGAAATGAGACACCATTCCCTTCCTAACCACTCTAGATACATTTATCATGTCACATTACAGCAAATTCCACTCCATTCCAAAACGTTCTATTGCGTTCCATTCTAGGAATGCTCCATTCGATTCCAAAAAATTCACATACTTCCTATTGTGTCACTTTATATGAAATTCCACTCAATTATGCAAGATCCTGCTGCATTCCCCAAGATTAAAACATGTTCTACAGAGTTCCATTGTGACAGAGTAGGCACCATTCTTTCCCAAACAACCCAGGAAATCTCTGTTGCGTCACATTGCAGCACGTTCCAATCAATGCCACAGCATTGCACTCCATTGTGCAACGAGGCCACCACATTCCATTGCATTCCATTCTGTAAAATAAGTCCCCACAGCTTCCAAACCATTCAGGAAAAGCCTATTGTGTCAATTCACATGCCATTCCATGAGATTCCACAACATTCTACCAATTCCAAACACTCCACTGCGTTGTTTTGCATTCAATTGTTACAAGAAGGCACCGTTCTCGCCAAAATCTCTCAGGAACCCTCTATTGCATCACATTACTTACCGATACACTCCATTTTGAAGCCTTCCACTCTACTGGCAATAGACCACCGCGTTCTATTACATTAAATTCCGCCAAGCAAGGCTTCATTTGCATCCAATTCACTCGGGAACTCTTATTGCGTCACATTACAACGGACTCAACTCCATTCCACAACATTGCATTCCATACCACAACACTAAAATATGTTCTATCACGTTCCATTCTGCAAAATAAGGTTCCACTCTTTTCCCAAACAATGAGTAACCAGCTACCGTGTCACACTAAAACCCATTACACACCACTCCACAACTCTCCACTTCATTTCGCCACAATCCACTGTATTCTTTGCATTCCATTCCTACAATAAGGATCGATCACTTCCAACCCATTAAGGACTGTGTATTGCATCACATCAAATGCCATTCCACTCCATTCTACAATATTCTTTTTCCATTCGACTACATTCCACCACGTTCTACTACATTCCATTCCGTCAAATAAGGCTCCATTCTTTTCAAAAACCATGAAGAACACTCTACTGCATGACATTACACATGATTCTAGTCCTCTCAGCAGCATTGCACTCCATTACTGAACATTTCACCATGTTCTATTGAGTTCCATTCCATGACAAAGAGCTCCATTTCCTTCGAGACTACTCAGAAACTCTATATTGTGGCACATTATACGCAATTCTAAACCAGTAGAGAAGATGGCAATTAACACCACAAAACTCCACCGTGTTCTATAGCGCTCCATTCTTTGAAAGAAGGCTCCATTCATGTCCAAAACCAACTATAACGCCCCATTGCATTACATTACACCAAATGACACTCCATTCTACATTTTACACTATTCCCCAATATTTCAGCACATTCATTTGCTATACATTCTGGCAAATGAAGCACCGTTCGTTTCCAAACCACTCTAGAGAGCCTTACTACTTCACATTACAGCCTATTCCACACCATTCCAAAACATGGGCCTCCTTTCCACAACATTCTACCACATTCTATTGCGATCAATTATTCCTAAGAATGATGCATTTCCTTCTAAACAATTCAAGAACATCCTATTGTGTCACTTCAGCTGCGATTCCTCTACCATTGCCAAGATTATCCTCCAGTTCCCAACATATCAACAAGTTCTAGTGAGTTTCATTGTGACAAAGACGGCACCTTTCATATCCAAACAGACCTGGAACTCTTTCTTGTGACACTTTACATCGCGTTCCACTAAATACCACAGCATTGAAGTCCATTGCACAACATTCCACCACATTCCATTACATTACATTCCGTAAAAGAAGGCTCCGTTAATTCCAAACCATTCAGGAGCCGCCTATTGAGGCAATTCACATGCCATTCTGCACGGATCCGCTAGATTTTACTCCACTCGAATATCCCACTATGTTCTGTTGCATCCATTGTTCAAGAGAAGGCATCACTCTCTACAAAAACTCTGAGGGATCGTCCATTGCATCACATTACACCCCATTGCACTCCACTTCACAGTCTTAAACTCTTTTCCGCAACGTTCCACCACGTACTATTGCGCTCGATTCGGTCAAGCAATGCTGCATTCGCTTCCAAATCACTCTGGAACCCTTTATTGCGTCACATTACAACCGATTCAAGTCCATTGCAAAACATGGCAGCCATATCGCAAAACTCCACCGTGTTCTGCCTCGTACCATTCTGCCAAAGAAGGCTCCACTCTTCTCCAGAACAATCAGGAACAGTCTATTGCATCACATCACACCCCATTACAGTCCATTCCACAACCCTGAACTTCATTTCTCAAAATTCCACGGTATTCTTTTACATTCCATTCCTACAAAAACGGCTCAATTCACTTCCAACCTATTATGGTCTGTCTATTGCATCACATCAAACGCCATTGATCTTCATTCTACAAGATTCGACTCCTTTCCACTACATTCCACCACGTCCTTTTGCATTCCATTCTGACAAATAAGGTCCATTCTTTACAAAACAATCAGAAACACTGTAGTGCGTCTTTTCACAGATGATTCCATTGCATTTCACAGCATTTCACTTAATTGATGAAGATCTCACTATGTTCTCTTGCGTTCCTTTCCATCTAAGTGAAGTCCGTTTGCTTCCAGACCAACCGGGAACTCTATATTGTGTCACATTGCACGCGTTCAACCCCAGTCTACAAAATTGCATTTAACTACAGAAAATTCCACAACGTTCTGTAGCACAAAATTCTGTCCAACAAGGACTCATTCGTTTCCAAAAGAATCTGTAGTTCTCTACTGCATCACATTACACAGCATTTCACACCATTCCACATTGTACACCATTCCCCAATATTCCAGCACATTCCTTGGCTTTACATTCGAGGAAATGAGACACCATTCCCTTCCTAACCACTCTAGATACATTTATCATGTCACATTACAGCAAATTCCACTCCATTCCAAAACGTTCTATTGCGTTCCATTCTAGGAATGCTCCATTCGATTCCAAAAAATTCACATACTTCCTATTGTGTCACTTTATATGAAATTCCACTCAATTATGCAAGATCCTGCTGCATTCCCCAAGATTAAAACATGTTCTACAGAGTTCCATTGTGACAGAGTAGGCACCATTCTTTCCCAAACAACCCAGGAAATCTCTGTTGCGTCACATTGCAGCACGTTCCAATCAATGCCACAGCATTGCACTCCATTGTGCAACGAGGCCACCACATTCCATTGCATTCCATTCTGTAAAATAAGTCCCCACAGCTTCCAAACCATTCAGGAAAAGCCTATTGTGTCAATTCACATGCCATTCCATGAGATTCCACAACATTCTACCAATTCCAAACACTCCACTGCGTTGTTTTGCATTCAATTGTTACAAGAAGGCACCGTTCTCGCCAAAATCTCTCAGGAACCCTCTATTGCATCACATTACTTACCGATACACTCCATTTTGAAGCCTTCCACTCTACTGGCAATAGACCACCGCGTTCTATTACATTCAATTCCGCCAAGCAAGGCTTCATTTGCATCCAATTCACTCGGGAACTCTTATTGCGTCACATTACAACGGACTCAACTCCATTCCACAACATTGCATTCCATACCACAACACTAAACCATGTTCTATCACGTTCCATTCTGCAAAATAAGGTTCCACTCTTTTCCCAAACAATGAGTAACCAGCTACCGTGTCACACTAAAACCCATTACACACCACTCCACAACTCTCCACTTCATTTCGCAACAATCCACTGTATTCTTTGCATTCCATTCCTACAATAAGGATCGATCACTTCCAACCCATTAAGGACTGTGTATTGCATCACATCAAATGCCATTCCACTCCATTCTACAATATTCTTTTCCATTCGACTACATTCCACCACGTTCTACTACATTCCATTCCGTCAAATAAGGCTCCATTCTTTTCAAAAACCATGAAGAACACTCTACTGCATGACATTACACATGATTCTAGTCCTCTCAGCAGCATTGCACTCCATTACTGAACATTTCACCATGTTCTATTGAGTTCCATTCCATGACAAAGAGCTCCATTTCCTTCGAGACTACTCAGAAACTCTATATTGTGGCACATTATACGCAATTCTAAACCCGTAGAGAAGATGGCAATTAACACCACAAAACTCCACCGTGTTCTATAGCGCTCCATTCTTTGAAAGAAGGCTCCATTCATGTCCAAAACCAACTATAACGCCCCATTGCATTACATTACACCAAATGACACTCCATTCTACATTTTACACTATTCCCCAATATTTCAGCACATTCATTTGCTATACATTCTGGCAAATGAAGCACCGTTCGTTTCCAAACCACTCTAGAGAGCCTTACTACTTCACATTACAGCCTATTCCACACCATTCCAAAACATGGGCCTCCTTTCCACAACATTCTACCACATTCTATTGCGATCAATTATTCCTAAGAATGATGCATTTCCTTCTAAACAATTCAAGAACATCCTATTGTGTCACTTCAGCTGCGATTCCTCTACCATTGCCAAGATTATCCTCCAGTTCCCAACATATCAACAAGTTCTAGTGAGTTTCATTGTGACAAAGACGGCACCTTTCATATCCAAACAGACCTGGAACTCTTTCTTGTGACACTTTACATCGCGTTCCACTAAATACCACAGCATTGAAGTCCATTGCACAACATTCCACCACATTCCATTACATTACATTCCGTAAAAGAAGGCTCCGTTAATTCCAAACCATTCAGGAGCCGCCTATTGAGGCAATTCACATGCCATTCTGCACGGATCCGCTAGATTTTACTCCACTCGAATATCCCACTATGTTCTGTTGCATCCATTGTTCAAGAGAAGGCATCACTCTCTACAAAAACTCTGAGGGATCGTCCATTGCATCACATTACACCCCATTGCACTCCACTTCACAGTCTTAAACTCTTTTCCGCAACGTTCCACCACGTACTATTGCGCTCGATTCGGTCAAGCAATGCTGCATTCGCTTCCAAATCACTCTGGAACCCTTTATTGCGTCACATTACAACCGATTCAAGTCCATTGCAAAACATGGCAGCCATATCGCAAAACTCCACCGTGTTCTGCCTCGTACCATTCTGCCAAAGAAGGCTCCACTCTTCTCCAGAACAATCAGGAACAGTCTATTGCATCACATCACACCCCATTACAGTCCATTCCACAACCCTGAACTTCATTTCTCAAAATTCCACGGTATTCTTTTACATTCCATTCCTACAAAAACGGCTCAATTCACTTCCAACCTATTATGGTCTGTCTATTGCATCACATCAAACGCCATTGATCTTCATTCTACAAGATTCGACTCCTTTCCACTACATTCCACCACGTCCTTTTGCATTCCATTCTGACAAATAAGGTCCATTCTTTACAAAACAATCAGAAACACTGTAGTGCGTCTTTTCACAGATGATTCCATTGCATTTCACAGCATTTCACTTAATTGCTGAAGATCTCACTATGTTCTCTTGCGTTCCTTTCCATCTAAGTGAAGTCCGTTTGCTTCCAGACCAACCGGGAACTCTATATTGTGTCACATTGCACGCGTTCAACCCCAGTCTACAAAATTGCATTTAACTACAGAAAATTCCACAACGTTCTGTAGCACAAAATTCTGTCCAACAAGGACCCATTCGTTTCCAAAAGAATCTGTAGTTCTCTACTGCATCACATTACACAGCATTTCACACCATTCCACATTGTACACCATTCCCCAATATTCCAGCACATTCCTTGGCTTTACATTCGAGGAAATGAGACACCATTCCCTTCCTAACCACTCTAGATACATTTATCATGTCACATTACAGCAAATTCCACTCCATTCCAAAACGTTCTATTGCGTTCCATTCTAGGAATGCTCCATTCGATTCCAAAAAATTCACATACTTCCTATTGTGTCACTTTATATGAAATTCCACTCAATTATGCAAGATCCTGCTGCATTCCCCAAGATTAAAACATGTTCTACAGAGTTCCATTGTGACAGAGTAGGCACCATTCTTTCCCAAACAACCCAGGAAATCTCTGTTGCGTCACATTGCAGCACGTTCCAATCAATGCCACAGCATTGCACTCCATTGTGCAACGAGGCCACCACATTCCATTGCATTCCATTCTGTAAAATAAGTCCCCACAGCTTCCAAACCATTCAGGAAAAGCCTATTGTGTCAATTCACATGCCATTCCATGAGATTCCGCAACATTCTACCAATTCCAAACACTCCACTGCGTTGTTTTGCATTCAATTGTTACAAGAAGGCACCGTTCTCGCCAAAATCTCTCAGGAACCCTCTATTGCATCACATTACTTACCGATACACTCCATTTTGAAGCCTTCCACTCTACTGGCAATAGACCACCGCGTTCTATTACATTCAATTCCGCCAAGCAAGGCTTCATTTGCATCCAATTCACTCGGGAACTCTTATTGCGTCACATTACAACGGACTCAACTCCATTCCACAACATTGCATTCCATACCACAACACTAAACCATGTTCTATCACGTTCCATTCTGCAAAATAAGGTTCCACTCTTTTCCCAAACAATGAGTAACCAGCTACCGTGTCACACTAAAACCCATTACACACCACTCCACAACTCTCCACTTCATTTCGCAACAATCCACTGTATTCTTTGCATTCCATTCCTACAATAAGGATCGATCACTTCCAACCCATTAAGGACTGTGTATTGCATCACATCAAATGCCATTCCACTCCATTCTACAATATTCTTTTCCATTCGACTACATTCCACCACGTTCTACTACATTCCATTCCGTCAAATAAGGCTCCATTCTTTTCAAAAACCATGAAGAACACTCTACTGCATGACATTACACATGATTCTAGTCCTCTCAGCAGCATTGCACTCCATTACTGAACATTTCACCATGTTCTATTGAGTTCCATTCCATGACAAAGAGCTCCATTTCCTTCGAGACTACTCAGAAACTCTATATTGTGGCACATTATACGCAATTCTAAACCTGTAGAGAAGATGGCAATTAACACCACAAAACTCCACCGTGTTCTATAGCGCTCCATTCTTTGAAAGAAGGCTCCATTCATGTCCAAAACCAACTATAACGCCCCATTGCATTACATTACACCAAATGACACTCCATTCTACATTTTACACTATTCCCCAATATTTCAGCACATTCATTTGCTATACATTCTGGCAAATGAAGCACCGTTCGTTTCCAAACCACTCTAGAGAGCCTTACTACTTCACATTACAGCCTATTCCACACCATTCCAAAACATGGGCCTCCTTCCCACAACATTCTACCACATTCTATTGCGATCAATTATTCCTAAGAATGATGCATTTCCTTCTAACAATTCAAGAACATCCTATTGTGTCACTTCAGCTGCGATTCCTCTACCATTGCCAAGATTATCCTCCAGTTCCCAACATATCAACAAGTTCTAGTGAGTTTCATTGTGACAAAGACGGCACCTTTCTTATCCAAACAGACCTGGAACTCTGTCTTGTGACACTTTACATCGCGTTCCACTAAATACCACAGCATTGAAGTCCATTGCACAACATTCCACCACATTCCATTACATTACATTCCGTAAAAGAAGGCTCCGTTAATTCCAAACCATTCAGGAGCCGCCTATTGAGGCAATTCACATGCCATTCTGCACGGATCCGCTAGATTTTACTCCACTCGAATATCCCACTATGTTCTGTTGCATCCATTGTTCAACAGAAGGCATCACTCTCTACAAAAACTCTGAGGGATCGTCCATTGCATCACATTACACCCCATTGCACTCCACTTCACAGTCTTAAACTCTTTTCCGCAACGTTCCACCACGTACTATTGCGCTCCATTCGGTCAAGCAATGCTGCATTCGCTTCCAAATCACTCTGGAACCCTTTATTGCGTCACATTACAACCGATTCAAGTCCATTGCAAAACATGGCAGCCATATCGCAAAACTCCACCGTGTTCTGCCTCGTACCATTCTGCCAAAGAAGGCTCCACTCTTCTCCAGAACAATCAGGAACAGTCTATTGCATCACATCACACCCCATTACAGTCCATTCCACAACCCTGAACTTCATTTCTCAAAATTCCACGGTATTCTTTTACATTCCATTCCTACAAAAACGGCTCAATTCACTTCCAACCTATTATGGTCTGTCTATTGCATCACATCAAACGCCATTGATCTTCATTCTACAAGATTCGACTCCTTTCCACTACATTCCACCACGTCCTTTTGCATTCCATTCTGACAAATAAGGTCCATTCTTTACAAAACAATCAGAAACACTGTAGTGCGTCTTTTCACAGATGATTCCATTGCATTTCACAGCATTTCACTTAATTGCTGAAGATCTCACTATGTTCTCTTGCGTTCCTTTCCATCTAAGTGAAGTCCGTTTGCTTCCAGACCAACCGGGAACTCTATATTGTGTCACATTGCACGCGTTCAACCCCAGTCTACAAAATTGCATTTAACTACAGAAAATTCCACAACGTTCTGTAGCACAAAATTCTGTCCAACAAGGACCCATTCGTTTCCAAAAGAATCTGTAGTTCTCTACTGCATCACATTACACACCATTTCACACCATTCCACATTGTACACCATTCCCCAATATTCCAGCACATTCCTTGGCTTTACATTCGAGGAAATGAGACACCATTCCCTTCCTAACCACTCTAGATACATTTATCATGTCACATTACAGCAAATTCCACTCCATTCCAAAACGTTCTATTGCGTTCCATTCTAGGAATGCTCCATTCGATTCCAAAAAATTCACATACTTCCTATTGTGTCACTTTATATGAAATTCCACTCAATTATGCAAGATCCTGCTGCATTCCCCAAGATTAAAACATGTTCTACAGAGTTCCATTGTGACAGAGTAGGCACCATTCTTTCCCAAACAACCCAGGAAATCTCTGTTGCGTCACATTGCAGCACGTTCCAATCAATGCCACAGCATTGCACTCCATTGTGCAACGAGGCCACCACATTCCATTGCATTCCATTCTGTAAAATAAGTCCCCACAGCTTCCAAACCATTCAGGAAAAGCCTATTGTGTCAATTCACATGCCATTCCATGAGATTCCACAACATTCTACCAATTCCAAACACTCCACTGCGTTGTTTTGCATTCAATTGTTACAAGAAGGCACCGTTCTCGCCAAAATCTCTCAGGAACCCTCTATTGCATCACATTACTTACCGATACACTCCATTTTGAAGCCTTCCACTCTACTGGCAATAGACCACCGCGTTCTATTACATTCAATTCCGCCAAGCAAGGCTTCATTTGCATCCAATTCACTCGGGAACTCTTATTGCGTCACATTACAACGGACTCAACTCCATTCCACAACATTGCATTCCATACCACAACACTAAACCATGTTCTATCACGTTCCATTCTGCAAAATAAGGTTCCACTCTTTTCCCAAACAATGAGTAACCAGCTACCGTGTCACACTAAAACCCATTACACACCACTCCACAACTCTCCACTTCATTTCGCAACAATCCACTGTATTCTTTGCATTCCATTCCTACAATAAGGATCGATCACTTCCAACCCATTAAGGACTGTGTATTGCATCACATCAAATGCCATTCCACTCCATTCTACAATATTCTTTTCCATTCGACTACATTCCACCACGTTCTACTACATTCCATTCCGTCAAATAAGGCTCCATTCTTTTCAAAAACCATGAAGAACACTCTACTGCATGACATTACACATGATTCTAGTCCTCTCAGCAGCATTGCACTCCATTACTGAACATTTCACCATGTTCTATTGAGTTCCATTCCATGACAAAGAGCTCCATTTCCTTCGAGACTACTCAGAAACTCTATATTGTGGCACATTATACGCAATTCTAAACCTGTAGAGAAGATGGCAATTAACACCACAAAACTCCACCGTGTTCTATAGCGCTCCATTCTTTGAAAGAAGGCTCCATTCATGTCCAAAACCAACTATAACGCCCCATTGCATTACATTACACCAAATGACACTCCATTCTACATTTTACACTATTCCCCAATATTTCAGCACATTCATTTGCTATACATTCTGGCAAATGAAGCACCGTTCGTTTCCAAACCACTCTAGAGAGCCTTACTACTTCACATTACAGCCTATTCCACACCATTCCAAAACATGGGCCTCCTTCCCACAACATTCTACCACATTCTATTGCGATCAATTATTCCTAAGAATGATGCATTTCCTTCTAACAATTCAAGAACATCCTATTGTGTCACTTCAGCTGCGATTCCTCTACCATTGCCAAGATTATCCTCCAGTTCCCAACATATCAACAAGTTCTAGTGAGTTTCATTGTGACAAAGACGGCACCTTTCTTATCCAAACAGACCTGGAACTCTGTCTTGTGACACTTTACATCGCGTTCCACTAAATACCACAGCATTGAAGTCCATTGCACAACATTCCACCACATTCCATTACATTACATTCCGTAAAAGAAGGCTCCGTTAATTCCAAACCATTCAGGAGCCGCCTATTGAGGCAATTCACATGCCATTCTGCACGGATCCGCTAGATTTTACTCCACTCGAATATCCCACTATGTTCTGTTGCATCCATTGTTCAAGAGAAGGCATCACTCTCTACAAAAACTCTGAGGGATCGTCCATTGCATCACATTACACCCCATTGCACTCCACTTCACAGTCTTAAACTCTTTTCCGCAACGTTCCACCACGTACTATTGCGCTCCATTCGGTCAAGCAATGCTGCATTCGCTTCCAAATCACTCTGGAACCCTTTATTGCGTCACATTACAACCGATTCAAGTCCATTGCAAAACATGGCAGCCATATCGCAAAACTCCACCGTGTTCTGCCTCGTACCATTCTGCCAAAGAAGGCTCCACTCTTCTCCAGAACAATCAGGAACAGTCTATTGCATCACATCACACCCCATTACAGTCCATTCCACAACCCTGAACTTCATTTCTCAAAATTCCACGGTATTCTTTTACATTCCATTCCTACAAAAACGGCTCAATTCACTTCCAACCTATTATGGTCTGTCTATTGCATCACATCAAACGCCATTGATCTTCATTCTACAAGATTCGACTCCTTTCCACTACATTCCACCACGTCCTTTTGCATTCCATTCTGACAAATAAGGTCCATTCTTTACAAAACAATCAGAAACACTGTAGTGCGTCTTTTCACAGATGATTCCATTGCATTTCACAGCATTTCACTTAATTGCTGAAGATCTCACTATGTTCTCTTGCGTTCCTTTCCATCTAAGTGAAGTCCGTTTGCTTCCAGACCAACCGGGAACTCTATATTGTGTCACATTGCACGCGTTCAACCCCAGTCTACAAAATTGCATTTAACTACAGAAAATTCCACAACGTTCTGTAGCACAAAATTCTGTCCAACAAGGACCCATTCGTTTCCAAAAGAATCTGTAGTTCTCTACTGCATCACATTACACACCATTTCACACCATTCCACATTGTACACCATTCCCCAATATTCCAGCACATTCCTTGGCTTTACATTCGAGGAAATGAGACACCATTCCCTTCCTAACCACTCTAGATACATTTATCATGTCACATTACAGCAAATTCCACTCCATTCCAAAACGTTCTATTGCGTTCCATTCTAGGAATGCTCCATTCGATTCCAAAAAATTCACATACTTCCTATTGTGTCACTTTATATGAAATTCCACTCAATTATGCAAGATCCTGCTGCATTCCCCAAGATTAAAACATGTTCTACAGAGTTCCATTGTGACAGAGTAGGCACCATTCTTTCCCAAACAACCCAGGAAATCTCTGTTGCGTCACATTGCAGCACGTTCCAATCAATGCCACAGCATTGCACTCCATTGTGCAACGAGGCCACCACATTCCATTGCATTCCATTCTGTAAAATAAGTCCCCACAGCTTCCAAACCATTCAGGAAAAGCCTATTGTGTCAATTCACATGCCATTCCATGAGATTCCACAACATTCTACCAATTCCAAACACTCCACTGCGTTGTTTTGCATTCAATTGTTGCAAGAAGGCACCGTTCTCGCCAAAATCTCTCAGGAACCCTCTATTGCATCACATTACTTACCGATACACTCCATTTTGAAGCCTTCCACTCTACTGGCAATAGACCACCGCGTTCTATTACATTCAATTGGCCAAGCAAGGCTTCATTTGCATCCAATTCACTCGGGAACTCTTATTGCGTCACATTACAACGGACTCAACTCCATTCCACAACATTGCATTCCATACCACAACACTAAACCATGTTCTATCACGTTCCATTCTGCAAAATAAGGTTCCACTCTTTTCCCAAACAATGAGTAACCAGCTACCGTGTCACACTAAAACCCATTACACACCACTCCACAACTCTCCACTTCATTTCGCAACAATCCACTGTATTCTTTGCATTCCATTCCTACAATAAGGATCGATCACTTCCAACCCATTAAGGACTGTGTATTGCATCACATCAAATGCCATTCCACTCCATTCTACAATATTCTTTTCCATTCGACTACATTCCACCACGTTCTACTACATTCCATTCCGTCAAATAAGGCTCCATTCTTTTCAAAAACCATGAAGAACACTCTACTGCATGACATTACACATGATTCTAGTCCTCTCAGCAGCATTGCACTCCATTACTGAACATTTCACCATGTTCTATTGAGTTCCATTCCATGACAAAGAGCTCCATTTCCTTCGAGACTACTCAGAAACTCTATATTGTGGCACATTATACGCAATTCTAAACCTGTAGAGAAGATGGCAATTAACACCACAAAACTCCACCGTGTTCTATAGCGCTCCATTCTTTGAAAGAAGGCTCCATTCATGTCCAAAACCAACTATTACGCCCCATTGCATTACATTACACCAAATGACACTCCATTCTACATTTTACACTATTCCCCAATATTTCAGCACATTCATTTGCTATACATTCTGGCAAATGAAGCACCGTTCGTTTCCAAACCACTCTAGAGAGCCTTACTACTTCACATTACAGCCTATTCCACACCATTCCAAAACATGGGCCTCCTTCCCACAACATTCTACCACATTCTATTGCGATCAATTATTCCTAAGAATGATGCATTTCCTTCTAACAATTCAAGAACATCCTATTGTGTCACTTCAGCTGCGATTCCTCTACCATTGCCAAGATTATCCTCCAGTTCCCAACATATCAACAAGTTCTAGTGAGTTTCATTGTGACAAAGACGGCACCTTTCTTATCCAAACAGACCTGGAACTCTGTCTTGTGACACTTTACATCGCGTTCCACTAAATACCACAGCATTGAAGTCCATTGCACAACATTCCACCACATTCCATTACATTACATTCCGTAAAAGAAGGCTCCGTTAATTCCAAACCATTCAGGAGCCGCCTATTGAGGCAATTCACATGCCATTCTGCACGGATCCGCTAGATTTTACTCCACTCGAATATCCCACTATGTTCTGTTGCATCCATTGTTCAAGAGAAGGCATCACTCTCTACAAAAACTCTGAGGGATCGTCCATTGCATCACATTACACCCCATTGCACTCCACTTCACAGTCTTAAACTCTTTTCCGCAACGTTCCACCACGTACTATTGCGCTCGATTCGGTCAAGCAATGCTGCATTCGCTTCCAAATCACTCTGGAACCCTTTATTGCGTCACATTACAACCGATTCAAGTCCATTGCAAAACATGGCAGCCATATCGCAAAACTCCACCGTGTTCTGCCTCGTACCATTCTGCCAAAGAAGGCTCCACTCTTCTCCAGAACAATCAGGAACAGTCTATTGCATCACATCACACCCCATTACAGTCCATTCCACAACCCTGAACTTCATTTCTCAAAATTCCACGGTATTCTTTTACATTCCATTCCTACAAAAACGGCTCAATTCACTTCCAACCTATTATGGTCTGTCTATTGCATCACATCAAACGCCATTGATCTTCATTCTACAAGATTCGACTCCTTTCCACTACATTCCACCACGTCCTTTTGCATTCCATTCTGATAAATAAGGTCCATTCTTTACAAAACAATCAGAAACACTGTAGTGCGTCTTTTCACAGATGATTCCATTGCATTTCACAGCAATTCACTTAATTGCTGAAGATCTCACTATGTTCTCTTGCGTTCCTTTCCATCTAAGTGAAGTCCGTTTGCTTCCAGACCAACCGGGAACTCTATATTGTGTCACATTGCACGCGTTCAACACCAGTCTACAAAATTGCATTTAACTACAGAAAATTCCACAACGTTCTGTAGCACAAAATTCTGTCCAACAAGGACCCATTCGTTTCCAAAAGAATCTGTAGTTCTCTACTGCATCACATTACACACCATTTCACACCATTCCACATTGTACACCATTCCCCAATATTCCAGCACATTCCTTGGCTTTACATTCGAGGAAATGAGACACCATTCCCTTCCTAACCACTCTAGATACATTTATCATGTCACATTACAGCAAATTCCACTCCATTCCAAAACGTTCTATTGCGTTCCATTCTAGGAATGCTCCATTCGATTCCAAAAAATTCACATACTTCCTATTGTGTCACTTTATATGAAATTCCACTCAATTATGCAAGATCCTGCTGCATTCCCCAAGATTAAAACATGTTCTACAGAGTTCCATTGTGACAGAGTAGGCACCATTCTTTCCCAAACAACCCAGGAAATCTCTGTTGCGTCACATTGCAGCACGTTCCAATCAATGCCACAGCATTGCACTCCATTGTGCAACGAGGCCACCACATTCCATTGCATTCCATTCTGTAAAATAAGTCCCCACAGCTTCCAAACCATTCAGGAAAAGCCTATTGTGTCAATTCACATGCCATTCCATGAGATTCCACAACATTCTAC
Source organism: Manis pentadactyla (assembly GCF_030020395.1). Classification (NCBI taxonomy): domain Eukaryota; kingdom Metazoa; phylum Chordata; class Mammalia; order Pholidota; family Manidae; genus Manis; species Manis pentadactyla. The sequence goes on along the minus strand of NW_026644600.1, from coordinate 425,719 downwards.
CAATTCCAAACACTCCACTGCGTTGTTTTGCATTCAATTGTTACAAGAAGGCACCGTTCTCGCCAAAATCTCTCAGGAACCCTATATTGCATCACATTACTTACCGATACACTCCATTTTGAAGCCTTCCACTCTACTGGCAATAGACCACCGCGTTCTATTACATTCAATTCCGCCAAGCAAGGCTTCATTTGCATCCAATTCACTCGGGAACTCTTATTGCGTCACATTACAACGGACTCAACTCCATTCCACAACATTGCATTCCATACCACAACACTAAACCATGTTCTATCACGTTCCATTCTGCAAAATAAGGTTCCACTCTTTTCCCAAACAATGAGTAACCAGCTACCGTGTCACACTAAAACCCATTACACACCACTCCACAACTCTCCACTTCATTTCGCCACAATCCACTGTATTCTTTGCATTCCATTCCTACAATAAGGATCGATCACTTCCAACCCATTAAGGACTGTGTATTGCATCACATCAAATGCCATTCCACTCCATTCTACAATATTCTTTTCCATTCGACTACATTCCACCACGTTCTACTACATTCCATTCCGTCAAATAAGGCTCCATTCTTTTCAAAAACCATGAAGAACACTCTACTGCATGACATTACACATGATTCTAGTCCTCTCAGCAGCATTGCACTCCATTACTGAACATTTCACCATGTTCTATTGAGTTCCATTCCATGACAAAGAGCTCCATTTCCTTCGAGACTACTCAGAAACTCTATATTGTGGCACATTATACGCAATTCTAAACCCGTAGAGAAGATGGCAATTAACACCACAAAACTCCACCGTGTTCTATAGCGCTCCATTCTTTGAAAGAAGGCTCCATTCATGTCCAAAACCAACTATAACGCCCCATTGCATTACATTACACCAAATGACACTCCATTCTACATTTTACACTATTCCCCAATATTTCAGCACATTCATTTGCTATACATTCTGGCAAATGAAGCACCGTTCGTTTCCAAACCACTCTAGAGAGCCTTACTACTTCACATTACAGCCTATTCCACACCATTCCAAAACATGGGCCTCCTTTCCACAACATTCTACCACATTCTATTGCGATCAATTATTCCTAAGAATGATGCATTTCCTTCTAAACAATTCAAGAACATCCTATTGTGTCACTTCAGCTGCGATTCCTCTACCATTGCAAAGATTATCCTCCAGTTCCCAACATATCAACAAGTTCTAGTGAGTTTCATTGTGACAAAGACGGCACCTTTCATATCCAAACAGACCTGGAACTCTTTCTTGTGACACTTTACATCGCGTTCCACTAAATACCACAGCATTGAAGTCCATTGCACAACATTCCACCACATTCCATTACATTACATTCCGTAAAAGAAGGCTCCGTTAATTCCAAACCATTCAGGAGCCGCCTATTGAGGCAATTCACATGCCATTCTGCACGGATCCGCTAGATTTTACTCCACTCGAATATCCCACTATGTTCTGTTGCATCCATTGTTCAAGAGAAGGCATCACTCTCTACAAAAACTCTGAGGGATCGTCCATTGCATCACATTACACCCCATTGCACTCCACTTCACAGTCTTAAACTCTTTTCCGCAACGTTCCACCACGTACTATTGCGCTCGATTCGGTCAAGCAATGCTGCATTCGCTTCCAAATCACTCTGGAACCCTTTATTGCGTCACATTACAACCGATTCAAGTCCATTGCAAAACATGGCAGCCATATCGCAAAACTCCACCGTGTTCTGCCTCGTACCATTCTGCCAAAGAAGGCTCCACTCTTCTCCAGAACAATCAGGAACAGTCTATTGCATCACATCACACCCCATTACAGTCCATTCCACAACCCTGAACTTCATTTCTCAAAATTCCACAGTATTCTTTTACATTCCATTCCTACAAAAACGGCTCAATTCACTTCCAACCTATTATGGTCTGTCTATTGCATCACATCAAACGCCATTGATCTTCATTCTACAAGATTCGACTCCTTTCCACTACATTCCACCACGTCCTTTTGCATTCCATTCTGACAAATAAGGTCCATTCTTTACAAAACAATCAGAAACACTGTAGTGCGTCTTTTCACAGATGATTCCATTGCATTTCACAGCATTTCACTTAATTGCTGAAGATCTCACTATGTTCTCTTGCGTTCCTTTCCATCTAAGTGAAGTCCGTTTGCTTCCAGACCAACCGGGAACTCTATATTGTGTCACATTGCACGCGTTCAACCCCAGTCTACAAAATTGCATTTAACTACAGAAAATTCCACAACGTTCTGTAGCACAAAATTCTGTCCAACAAGGACTCATTCGTTTCCAAAAGAATCTGTAGTTCTCTACTGCATCACATTACACAGCATTTCACACCATTCCACATTGTACACCATTCCCCAATATTCCAGCACATTCCTTGGCTTTACATTCGAGGAAATGAGACACCATTCCCTTCCTAACCACTCTAGATACATTTATCATGTCACATTACAGCAAATTCCACTCCATTCCAAAACGTTCTATTGCGTTCCATTCTAGGAATGCTCCATTCGATTCCAAAAAATTCACATACTTCCTATTGTGTCACTTTATATGAAATTCCACTCAATTATGCAAGATCCTGCTGCATTCCCCAAGATTAAAACATGTTCTACAGAGTTCCATTGTGACAGAGTAGGCACCATTCTTTCCCAAACAACCCAGGAAATCTCTGTTGCGTCACATTGCAGCACGTTCCAATCAATGCCACAGCATTGCACTCCATTGTGCAACGAGGCCACCACATTCCATTGCATTCCATTCTGTAAAATAAGTCCCCACAGCTTCCAAACCATTCAGGAAAAGCCTATTGTGTCAATTCACATGCCATTCCATGAGATTCCACAACATTCTACCAATTCCAAACACTCCACTGCGTTGTTTTGCATTCAATTGTTGCAAGAAGGCACCGTTCTCGCCAAAATCTCTCAGGAACCCTCTATTGCATCACATTACTTACCGATACACTCCATTTTGAAGCCTTCCACTCTACTGGCAATAGACCACCGCGTTCTATTACATTCAATTCCGCCAAGCAAGGCTTCATTTGCATCCAATTCACTCGGGAACTCTTATTGCGTCACATTACAACGGACTCAACTCCATTCCACAACATTGCATTCCATACCACAACACTAAACCATGTTCTATCACGTTCCATTCTGCAAAATAAGGTTCCACTCTTTTCCCAAACAATGAGTAACCAGCTACCGTGTCACACTAAAACCCATTACACACCACTCCACAACTCTCCACTTCATTTCGCAACAATCCACTGTATTCTTTGCATTCCAATCCTACAATAAGGATCGATCACTTCCAACCCATTAAGGACTGTGTATTGCATCACATCAAATGCCATTCCACTCCATTCTACAATATTCTTTTCCATTCGACTACATTCCACCACGTTCTACTACATTCCATTCCGTCAAATAAGGCTCCATTCTTTTCAAAAACCATGAAGAACATTCTACTGCATGACATTACACATGATTCTAGTTCTCTCAGCAGCATTGCACTCCATTACTGAACATTTCACCATGTTCTATTGAGTTCCATTCCATGACAAAGAGCTCCATTTCCTTCGAGACTACTCAGAAACTCTATATTGTGGCACATTATACGCAATTCTAAACCCGTAGAGAAGATGGCAATTAACACCACAAAACTCCACCGTGTTCTATAGCGCTCCATTCTTTGAAAGAAGGCTCCATTCATGTCCAAAACCAACTATAACGCCCCATTGCATTACATTACACCAAATGACACTCCATTCTACATTTTACACTATTCCCCAATATTTCAGCACATTCATTTGCTATACATTCTGGCAAATGAAGCACCGTTCGTTTCCAAACCACTCTAGAGAGCCTTACTACTTCACATTACAGCCTATTCCACACCATTCCAAAACATGGGCCTCCTTTCCACAACATTCTACCACATTCTATTGCGATCAATTGTTCCTAAGAATGATGCATTTCCTTCTAAACAATTCAAGAACATCCTATTGTGTCACTTCAGCTGCGATTCCTCTACCATTGCCAAGATTATCCTCCAGTTCCCAACATATCAACAAGTTCTAGTGAGTTTCATTGTGACAAAGACGGCACCTTTCATATCCAAACAGACCTGGAACTCTTTCTTGTGACACTTTACATCGCGTTCCACTAAATACCACAGCATTGAAGTCCATTGCACAACATTCCACCACATTCCATTACATTACATTCCGTAAAAGAAGGCTCCGTTAATTCCAAACCATTCAGGAGCCGCCTATTGAGGCAATTCACATGCCATTCTGCACGGATCCGCTAGATTTTACTCCACTCGAATATCCCACTATGTTCTGTTGCATCCATTGTTCAAGAGAAGGCATCACTCTCTACAAAAACTCTGAGGGATCGTCCATTGCATCACATTACACCCCATTGCACTCCACTTCACAGTCTTAAACTCTTTTCCGCAACGTTCCACCACGTACTATTGCGCTCGATTCGGTCAAGCAATGCTGCATTCGCTTCCAAATCACTCTGGAACCCTTTATTGCGTCACATTACAACCGATTCAAGTCCATTGCAAAACATGGCAGCCATATCGCAAAACTCCACCGTGTTCTGCCTCGTACCATTCTGCCAAAGAAGGCTCCACTCTTCTCCAGAACAATCAGGAACAGTCTATTGCATCACATCACACCCCATTACAGTCCATTCCACAACCCTGAACTTCATTTCTCAAAATTCCACAGTATTCTTTTACATTCCATTCCTACAAAAACGGCTCAATTCACTTCCAACCTATTATGGTCTGTCTATTGCATCACATCAAACGCCATTGATCTTCATTCTACAAGATTCGACTCCTTTCCACTACATTCCACCACGTCCTTTTGCATTCCATTCTGACAAATAAGGTCCATTCTTTACAAAACAATCAGAAACACTGTAGTGCGTCTTTTCACAGATGATTCCATTGCATTTCACAGCATTTCACTTAATTGCTGAAGATCTCACTATGTTCTCTTGCGTTCCTTTCCATCTAAGTGAAGTCCGTTTGCTTCCAGACCAACCGGGAACTCTATATTGTGTCACATTGCACGCGTTCAACTCCAGTCTACAAAATTGCATTTAACTACAGAAAATTCCACAACGTTCTGTAGCACAAAATTCTGTCCAACAAGGACTCATTCGTTTCCAAAAGAATCTGTAGTTCTCTACTGCATCACATTACACAGCATTTCACACCATTCCACATTGTACACCATTCCCCAATATTCCAGCACATTCCTTGGCTTTACATTCGAGGAAATGAGACACCATTCCCTTCCTAACCACTCTAGATACATTTATCATGTCACATTACAGCAAATTCCACTCCATTCCAAAACGTTCTATTGCGTTCCATTCTAGGAATGCTCCATTCGATTCCAAAAAATTCACATACTTCCTATTGTGTCACTTTATATGAAATTCCACTCAATTATGCAAGATCCTGCTGCATTCCCGAAGATTAAAACATGTTCTACAGAGTTCCATTGTGACAGAGTAGGCACCATTCTTTCCCAAACAACCCAGGAAATCTCTGTTGCGTCACATTGCAGCACGTTCCAATCAATGCCACAGCATTGCACTCCATTGTGCAACGAGGCCACCACATTCCATTGCATTCCATTCTGTAAAATAAGTCCCCACAGCTTCCAAACCATTCAGGAAAAGCCTATTGTGTCAATTCACATGCCATTCCATGAGATTCCACAACATTCTACCAATTCCAAACACTCCACTGCGTTGTTTTGCATTCAATTGTTGCAAGAAGGCACCGTTCTCGCCAAAATCTCTCAGGAACCCTCTATTGCATCACATTACTTACCGATACACTCCATTTTGAAGCCTTCCACTCTACTGGCAATAGACCACCGCGTTCTATTACATTCAATTCCGCCAAGCAAGGCTTCATTTGCATCCAATTCACTCGGGAACTCTTATTGCGTCACATTACAACGGACTCAACTCCATTCCACAACATTGCATTCCATACCACAACACTAAACCATGTTCTATCACGTTCCATTCTGCAAAATAAGGTTCCACTCTTTTCCCAAACAATGAGTAACCAGCTACCGTGTCACACTAAAACCCATTACACACCACTCCACAACTCTCCACTTCATTTCGCAACAATCCACTGTATTCTTTGCATTCCATTCCTACAATAAGGATCGATCACTTCCAACCCATTAAGGACTGTGTATTGCATCACATCAAATGCCATTCCACTCCATTCTACAATATTCTTTTCCATTCGACTACATTCCACCACGTTCTACTACATTCCATTCCGTCAAATAAGGCTCCATTCTTTTCAAAAACCATGAAGAACACTCTACTGCATGACATTACACGATTCTAGTCCTCTCAGCAGCATTGCACTCCATTACTGAACATTTCACCATGTTCTATTGAGTTCCATTCCATGACAAAGAGCTCCATTTCCTTCGAGACTACTCAGAAACTCTATATTGTGGCACATTATACGCAATTCTAAACCCGTAGAGAAGATGGCAATTAACACCACAAAACTCCACCGTGTTCTATAGCGATCCATTCTTTGAAAGAAGGCTCCATTCATGTCCAAAACCAACTATAACGCCCCATTGCATTACATTACACCAAATGACACTCCATTCTACATTTTACACTATTCCCCAATATTTCAGCACATTCATTTGCTATACATTCTGGCAAATGAAGCACCGTTCGTTTCCAAACCACTCTAGAGAGCCTTACTACTTCACATTACAGCCTATTCCACACCATTCCAAAACATGGGCCTCCTTTCCACAACATTCTACCACATTCTATTGCGATCAATTATTCCTAAGAATGATGCATTTCCTTCTAAATAATTCAAGAACATCCTATTGTGTCACTTCAGCTGCGATTCCTCTACCATTGCCAAGATTATCCTCCAGTTCCCAACATATCAACAAGTTCTAGTGAGTTTCATTGTGACAAAGACGGCACCTTTCATATCCAAACAGACCTGGAACTCTTTCTTGTGACACTTTACATCGCGTTCCACTAAATACCACAGCATTGAAGTCCATTGCACAACATTCCACCACATTCCATTACATTACATTCCGTAAAAGAAGGCTCCGTTAATTCCAAACCATTCAGGAGCCGCCTATTGAGGCAATTCACATGCCATTCTGCACGGATCCGCTAGATTTTACTCCACTCGAATATCCCACTATGTTCTGTTGCATCCATTGTTCAAGAGAAGGCATCACTCTCTACAAAAACTCTGAGGGATCGTCCATTGCATCACATTACACCCCATTGCACTCCACTTCACAGTCTTAAACTCTTTTCCGCAACGTTCCACCACGTACTATTGCGCTCGATTCGGTCAAGCAATGCTGCATTCGCTTCCAAATCACTCTGGAACCCTTTATTGCGTCACATTACAACCGATTCAAGTCCATTGCAAAACATGGCAGCCATATCGCAAAACTCCACCGTGTTCTGCCTCGTACCATTCTGCCAAAGAAGGCTCCACTCTTCTCCAGAACAATCAGGAACAGTCTATTGCATCACATCACACCCCATTACAGTCCATTCCACAACCCTGAACTTCATTTCTCAAAATTCCACAGTATTCTTTTACATTCCATTCCTACAAAAACGGCTCAATTCACTTCCAACCTATTATGGTCTGTCTATTGCATCACATCAAACGCCATTGATCTTCATTCTACAAGATTCGACTCCTTTCCACTACATTCCACCACGTCCTTTTGCATTCCATTCTGACAAATAAGGTCCATTCTTTACAAAACAATCAGAAACACTGTAGTGCGTCTTTTCACAGATGATTCCATTGCATTTCACAGCATTTCACTTAATTGCTGAAGATCTCACTATGTTTTCTTGCGTTCCTTTCCATCTAAGTGAAGTCCGTTTGCTTCCAGACCAACCGGGAACTCTATATTGTGTCACATTGCACGCGTTCAACCCCAGTCTACAAAATTGCATTTAACTACAGAAAATTCCACAACGTTCTGTAGCACAAAATTCTGTCCAACAAGGACCCATTCGTTTCCAAAAGAATCTGTAGTTCTCTACTGCATCACATTACACACCATTTCACACCATTCCACATTGTACACCATTCCCCAATATTCCAGCACATTCCTTGGCTTTACATTCGAGGAAATGAGACACCATTCCCTTCCTAACCACTCTAGATACATTTATCATGTCACATTACAGCAAATTCCACTCCATTCCAAAACGTTCTATTGCGTTCCATTCTAGGAATGCTCCATTCGATTCCAAAAAATTCACATACTTCCTATTGTGTCACTTTATATGAAATTCCACTCCATTATGCAAGATCCTGCTGCATTCCCCAAGATTAAAACATGTTCTACAGAGTTCCATTGTGACAGAGTAGGCACCATTCTTTCCCAAACAACCCAGGAACACTCTGTTGCGTCACATTGCAGCACGTTCCAATCAATGCCACAGCATTGCACTCCATTGTGCAACGAGGCCACCACATTCCATTGCATTCCATTCTGTAAAATAAGTCCCCACAGCTTCCAAACCATTCAGGAAAAGCCTATTGTGTCAATGCACTTGCCATTCCATGAGATTCCGCAACATTCTACCAATTCCAAACACTCCACTGCGTTGTTTTGCATTCAATTGTTACAAGAAGGCACCGTTCTCGCCAAAATCTCTCAGGAACCCTCTATTGCATCACATTACTTACCGATACACTCCATTTTGAAGCCTCCCACTCTACTGGCAATAGACCACCGCGTTCTATTACATTCAATTCCGCCAAGCAAGGCTTCATTTGCATCCAATCCACTCGGGAACACTTATTGCGTCACATTACAACGGACTCAACTCCATTCCACAACATTGCATTCCATACCACAACACTAAACCATGTTCTATCACGTTCCATTCTGCAAAATAAGGTTCCACTCTTTTCCCAAACAATGAGTAACCAGCTACCGTGTCACACTAAAACCCATTACACACCACTCCACAACTCTCCACTTCATTTCGCAACAATCCACTGTATTCTTTGCATTCCATTCCTACAATAAGGATCGATCACTTCCAACCCATTAAGGACTGTGTATTGCATCACATCAAATGCCATTCCACTCCATTCTACAATATTCTTTTCCATTCGACTACATTCCACCACGTTCTACTACATTCCATTCCGTCAAATAAGGCTCCATTCTTTTCAAAAACCATGAAGAACACTCTACTGCATGACATTACACATGATTCTAGTCCTCTCAGCAGCATTGCACTCCATTACTGAACATTTCACCATGTTCTATTGAGTTCCATTCCATGACAAAGAGCTCCATTTCCTTCGAGACTACTCAGAAACTCTATATTGTGGCACATTATTCGCAATTCTAAACCCGTAGAGAAGATGGCAATTAACACCACAAAACTCCACCGTGTTCTATAGCGCTCCATTCTTTGAAAGAAGGCTCCATTCATGTCCGAAACCAACTATAACGCCCCATTGCATTACATTACACCAAATGACACTCCATTCTACATTTTACACTATTCCCCAATATTTCAGCACATTCATTTGCTATACATTCTGGCAAATGAAGCACCGTTCGTTTCCAAACCACTCTAGAGAGCCTTACTACTTCACATTACAGCCTATTCCACACCATTCCAAAACATGGGCCTCCTTTCCACAACATTCTACCACATTCTATTGCGATCAATTATTCCTAAGAATGATGCATTTCCTTCTAAACAATTCAAGAACATCCTATTGTGTCACTTCAGCTGCGATTCCTCTACCATTGCCAAGATTATCCTCCAGTTCCCAACATATCAACAAGTTCTAGTGAGTTTCATTGTGACAAAGACGGCACCTTTCATATCCAAACAGACCTGGAACTCTTTCTTGTGACACTTTACATCGCGTTCCACTAAATACCACAGCATTGAAGTCCATTGCACAACATTCCACCACATTCCATTACATTACATTCCGTAAAAGAAGGCTCCGTTAATTCCAAACCATTCAGGAGCCGCCTATTGAGGCAATTCACATGCCATTCTGCACGGATCCGCTAGATTTTACTCCACTCGAATATCCCACTATGTTCTGTTGCATCCATTGTTCAAGAGAAGGCATCACTCTCTACAAAAACTCTGAGGGATCGTCCATTGCATCACATTACACCCCATTGCACTCCACTTCACAGTCTTAAACTCTTTTCCGCAACGTTCCACCACGTACTATTGCGCTCGATTCGGTCAAGCAATGCTGCATTCGCTTCCAAATCACTCTGGAACCCTTTATTGCGTCACATTACAACCGATTCAAGTCCATTGCAAAACATGGCAGCCATATCGCAAAACTCCACCGTGTTCTGCCTCGTACCATTCTGCCAAAGAAGGCTCCACTCTTCTCCAGAACAATCAGGAACAGTCTATTGCATCACATCACACCCCATTACAGTCCATTCCACAACCCTGAACTTCATTTCTCAAAATTCCACGGTATTCTTTTACATTCCATTCCTACAAAAACGGCTCAATTCACTTCCAACCTATTATGGTCTGTCTATTGCATCACATCAAACGCCATTGATCTTCATTCTACAAGATTCGACTCCTTTCCACTACATTCCACCACGTCCTTTTGCATTCCATTCTGACAAATAAGGTCCATTCTTTACAAAACAATCAGAAACACTGTAGTGCGTCTTTTCACAGATGATTCCATTGCATTTCACAGCATTTCACTTAATTGCTGAAGATCTCACTATGTTCTCTTGCGTTCCTTTCCATCTAAGTGAAGTCCGTTTGCTTCCAGACCAACCGGGAACTCTATATTGTGTCACATTGCACGCGTTCAACCCCAGTCTACAAAATTGCATTTAACTACAGAAAATTCCACAACGTTCTGTAGCACAAAATTCTGTCCAACAAGGACCCATTCGTTTCCAAAATAATCTGTAGTTCTCTATTGCATCACATTACACACCATTTCACACCATTCCACATTGTACACCATTCCCCAATATTCCAGCACATTCCTTGGCTTTACATTCGAGGAAATGAGACACCATTCCCTTCCTAACCACTCTAGATACATTTATCATGTCACATTACAGCAAATTCCACTCCATTCCAAAACGTTCTATTGCGTTCCATTCTAGGAATGCTCCATTCGATTCCAAAAAATTCACATACTTCCTATTGTGTCACTTTATATGAAATTCCACTCCATTATGCAAGATCCTGCTGCATTCCCCAAGATTAAAACATGTTCTACAGAGTTCCATTGTGACAGAGTAGGCACCATTCTTTCCCAAACAACCCAGGAACTCTCTGTTGCGTCACATTGCAGCACGTTCCAATCAATGCCACAGCATTGCACTCCATTGTGCAACGAAGCCACCACATTCCATTGCATTCCATTCTGTAAAATAAGTCCCCACAGTTTCCAAACCATTCAGGAAAAGCCTATTGTGTCAATTCACATGCCATTCCATGAGAGTCCACAACATTCTACCAATTCCAAACACTCCACTGCGTTGTTTTGCATTCAATTGTTACAAGAAGGCACCGTTCTCGCCAAAATCTCTCAGGAACCCTCTATTGCATCACATTACTTACCGATACACTCCATTTTGAAGCCTTCCACTCTACTGGCAATAGACCACCGCGTTCTATTACATTCAATTCCGCCAAGCAAGGCTTCATTTGCATCCAATTCACTCGGGAACTCTTATTGCGTCACATTACAACGGACTCAACTCCATTCCACAACATTGCATTCCATACCACAACACTAAACCATGTTCTATCACGTTCCATTCTGCAAAATAAGGTTCCACTCTTTTCCCAAACAATGAGTAACCAGCTACCGTGTCACACTAAAACCCATTACACACCACTCCACAACTCTCCACTTCATTTCGCAACAATCCACTGTATTCTTTGCATTCCATTCCTACAATAAGGATCGATCACTTCCAACCCATTAAGGACTGTGTATTGCATCACATCAAATGCCATTCCACTCCATTCTACAATATTCTTTTCCATTCGACTACATTCCACCACGTTCTACTACATTCCATTCCGTCAAATAAGGCTCCATTCTTTTCAAAAACCATGAAGAACACTCTACTGCATGACATTACACATGATTCTAGTCCTCTCAGCAGCATTGCACTCCATTCCTGAACATTTCACCATGTTCTATTGAGTTCCATTCCATGACAAAGAGCTCCATTTCCTTCGAGACTACTCAGAAACTCTATATTGTGGCACATTATACGCAATTCTAAACCCGTAGAGAAGATGGCAATTAACACCACAAAACTCCACCGTGTTCTATAGCGCTCCATTCTTTGAAAGAAGGCTCCATTCATGTCCAAAACCAACTATAACGCCCCATTGCATTACATTACACCAAATGACACTCCATTCTACATTTTACACTATTCCCCAATATTTCAGCACATTCATTTGCTATACATTCTGGCAAATGAAGCACCGTTCGTTTCCAAACCACTCTAGAGAGCCTTACTACTTCACATTACAGCCTATTCCACACCATTCCAAAACATGGGCCTCCTTTCCACAACATTCTACCACATTCTATTGCGATCAATTATTCCTAAGAATGATGCATTTCCTTCTAAACAATTCAAGAACATCCTATTGTGTCACTTCAGCTGCGATTCCTCTACCATTGCCAAGATTATCCTCCAGTTCCCAACATATCAACAAGTTCTAGTGAGTTTCATTGTGACAAAGACGGCACCTTTCATATCCAAACAGACCTGGAACTCTTTCTTGTGACACTTTACATCGCGTTCCACTAAATACCACAGCATTGAAGTCCATTGCACAACATTCCACCACATTCCATTACATTACATTCCGTAAAAGAAGGCTCCGTTAATTCCAAACCATTCAGGAGCCGCCTATTGAGGCAATTCACATGCCATTCTGCACGGATCCGCTAGATTTTACTCCACTCGAATATCCCACTATGTTCTGTTGCATCCATTGTTCAAGAGAAGGCATCACTCTCTACAAAAACTCTGAGGGATCGTCCATTGCATCACATTACACCCCATTGCACTCCACTTCACAGTCTTAAACTCTTTTCCGCAACGTTCCACCACGTACTATTGCGCTCGATTCGGTCAAGCAATGCTGCATTCGCTTCCAAATCACTCTGGAACCCTTTATTGCGTCACATTACAACCGATTCAAGTCCATTGCAAAACATGGCAGCCATATCGCAAAACTCCACCGTGTTCTGCCTCGTACCATTCTGCCAAAGAAGGCTCCACTCTTCTCCAGAACAATCAGGAACAGTCTATTGCATCACATCACACCCCATTACAGTCCATTCCACAACCCTGAACTTCATTTCTCAAAATTCCACAGTATTCTTTTACATTCCATTCCTACAAAAACGGCTCAATTCACTTCCAACCTATTATGGTCTGTCTATTGCATCACATCAAACGCCATTGATCTTCATTCTACAAGATTCGACTCCTTTCCACTACATTCCACCACGTCCTTTTGCATTCCATTCTGACAAATAAGGTCCATTCTTTACAAAACAATCAGAAACACTGTAGTGCGTCTTTTCACAGATGATTCCATTGCATTTCACAGCATTTCACTTAATTGATGAAGATCTCACTATGTTCTCTTGCGTTCCTTTCCATCTAAGTGAAGTCCGTTTGCTTCCAGACCAACCGGGAACTCTATATTGTGTCACATTGCACGCGTTCAACCCCAGTCTACAAAATTGCATTTAACTACAGAAAATTCCACAACGTTCTGTAGCACAAAATTCTGTCCAACAAGGACCCATTCGTTTCCAAAATAATCTGTAGTTCTCTATTGCATCACATTACACACCATTTCACACCATTCCACATTGTACACCATTCCCCAATATTCCAGCACATTCCTTGGCTTTACATTCGAGGAAATGAGACACCATTCCCTTCCTAACCACTCTAGATACATTTATCATGTCACATTACAGCAAATTCCACTCCATTCCAAAACGTTCTATTGCGTTAAATTCTAGGAATGCTCCATTCGATTCCAAAAAATTCACATACTTCCTATTGTGTCACTTTATATGAAATTCCACTCCATTATGCAAGATCCTGCTGCATTCCCCAAGATTAAAACATGTTCTACAGAGTTCCATTGTGACAGAGTAGGCACCATTCTTTCCCAAACAACCCAGGAACACTCTGTTGCGTCACATTGCAGCACGTTCCAATCAATGCCACAGCATTGCACTCCATTGTGCAACGAGGCCACCACATTCCATTGCATTCCATTCTGTAAAATAAGTCCCCACAGCTTCCAAACCATTCAGGAAAAGCCTATTGTGTCAATGCACTTGCCATTCCATGAGATTCCGCAACATTCTACCAATTCCAAACACTCCACTGCGTTGTTTTGCATTCAATTGTTACAAGAAGGCACCGTTCTCGCCAAAATCTCTCAGGAACCCTCTATTGCATCACATTACTTACCGATACACTCCATTTTGAAGCCTCCCACTCTACTGGCAATAGACCACCGCGTTCTATTACATTCAATTCCGCCAAGCAAGGCTTCATTTGCATCCAATCCACTCGGGAACACTTATTGCGTCACATTACAACGGACTCAACTCCATTCCACAACATTGCATTCCATACCACAACACTAAACCATGTTCTATCACGTTCCATTCTGCAAAATAAGGTTCCACTCTTTTCCCAAACAATGAGTAACCAGCTACCGTGTCACACTAAAACCCATTACACACCACTCCACAACTCTCCACTTCATTTCGCAACAATCCACTGTATTCTTTGCATTCCATTCCTACAATAAGGATCGATCACTTCCAACCCATTAAGGACTGTGTATTGCATCACATCAAATGCCATTCCACTCCATTCTACAATATTCTTTTCCATTCGACTACATTCCACCACGTTCTACTACATTCCATTCCGTCAAATAAGGCTCCATTCTTTTCAAAAACCATGAAGAACACTCTACTGCATGACATTACACATGATTCTAGTCCTCTCAGCAGCATTGCACTCCATTACTGAACATTTCACCATGTTCTATTGAGTTCCATTCCATGACAAAGAGCTCCATTTCCTTCGAGACTACTCAGAAACTCTATATTGTGGCACATTATTCGCAATTCTAAACCCGTAGAGAAGATGGCAATTAACACCACAAAACTCCACCGTGTTCTATAGCGCTCCATTCTTTGAAAGAAGGCTCCATTCATGTCCGAAACCAACTATAACGCCCCATTGCATTACATTACACCAAATGACACTCCATTCTACATTTTACACTATTCCCCAATATTTCAGCACATTCATTTGCTATACATTCTGGCAAATGAAGCACCGTTCGTTTCCAAACCACTCTAGAGAGCCTTACTACTTCACATTACAGCCTATTCCACACCATTCCAAAACATGGGCCTCCTTTCCACAACATTCTACCACATTCTATTGCGATCAATTATTCCTAAGAATGATGCATTTCCTTCTAAACAATTCAAGAACATCCTATTGTGTCACTTCAGCTGCGATTCCTCTACCATTGCCAAGATTATCCTCCAGTTCCCAACATATCAACAAGTTCTAGTGAGTTTCATTGTGACAAAGACGGCACCTTTCATATCCAAACAGACCTGGAACTCTTTCTTGTGACACTTTACATCGCGTTCCACTAAATACCACAGCATTGAAGTCCATTGCACAACATTCCACCACATTCCATTACATTACATTCCGTAAAAGAAGGCTCCGTTAATTCCAAACCATTCAGGAGCCGCCTATTGAGGCAATTCACATGCCATTCTGCACGGATCCGCTAGATTTTACTCCACTCGAATATCCCACTATGTTCTGTTGCATCCATTGTTCAAGAGAAGGCATCACTCTCTACAAAAACTCTGAGGGATCGTCCATTGCATCACATTACACCCCATTGCACTCCACTTCACAGTCTTAAACTCTTTTCCGCAACGTTCCACCACGTACTATTGCGCTCGATTCGGTCAAGCAATGCTGCATTCGCTTCCAAATCACTCTGGAACCCTTTATTGCGTCACATTACAACCGATTCAAGTCCATTGCAAAACATGGCAGCCATATCGCAAAACTCCACCGTGTTCTGCCTCGTACCATTCTGCCAAAGAAGGCTCCACTCTTCTCCAGAACAATCAGGAACAGTCTATTGCATCACATCACACCCCATTACAGTCCATTCCACAACCCTGAACTTCATTTCTCAAAATTCCACGGTATTCTTTTACATTCCATTCCTACAAAAACGGCTCAATTCACTTCCAACCTATTATGGTCTGTCTATTGCATCACATCAAACGCCATTGATCTTCATTCTACAAGATTCGACTCCTTTCCACTACATTCCACCACGTCCTTTTGCATTCCATTCTGACAAATAAGGTCCATTCTTTACAAAACAATCAGAAACACTGTAGTGCGTCTTTTCACAGATGATTCCATTGCATTTCACAGCATTTCACTTAATTGATGAAGATCTCACTATGTTCTCTTGCGTTCCTTTCCATCTAAGTGAAGTCCGTTTGCTTCCAGACCAACCGGGAACTCTATATTGTGTCACATTGCACGCGTTCAACCCCAGTCTACAAAATTGCATTTAACTACAGAAAATTCCACAACGTTCTGTAGCACAAAATTCTGTCCAACAAGGACCCATTCGTTTCCAAAATAATCTGTAGTTCTCTATTGCATCACATTACACACCATTTCACACCATTCCACATTGTACACCATTCCCCAATATTCCAGCACATTCCTTGGCTTTACATTCGAGGAAATGAGACACCATTCCCTTCCTAACCACTCTAGATACATTTATCATGTCACATTACAGCAAATTCCACTCCATTCCAAAACGTTCTATTGCGTTCCATTCTAGGAATGCTCCATTCGATTCCAAAAAATTCACATACTTCCTATTGTGTCACTTTATATGAAATTCCACTCCATTATGCAAGATCCTGCTGCATTCCCCAAGATTAAAACATGTCCTACAGAGTTCCATTGTGACAGAGTAGGCACCATTCTTTCCCAAACAACCCAGGAACTCTCTGTTGCGTCACATTGCAGCACGTTCCAATCAATGCCACAGCATTGCACTCCATTGTGCAACGAAGCCACCACATTCCATTGCATTCCATTCTGTAAAATAAGTCCCCACAGTTTCCAAACCATTCAGGAAAAGCCTATTGTGTCAATTCACATGCCATTCCATGAGAGTCCACAACATTCTACCAATTCCAAACACTCCACTGCGTTGTTTTGCATTCAATTGTTACAAGAAGGCACCGTTCTCGCCAAAATCTCTCAGGAACCCTCTATTGCATCACATTACTTACCGATACACTCCATTTTGAAGCCTTCCACTCTACTGGCAATAGACCACCGCGTTCTATTACATTCAATTCCGCCAAGCAAGGCTTCATTTGCATCCAATTCACTCGGGAACTCTTATTGCGTCACATTACAACGGACTCAACTCCATTCCACAACATTGCATTCCATACCACAACACTAAACCATGTTCTATCACGTTCCATTCTGCAAAATAAGGTTCCACTCTTTTCCCAAACAATGAGTAACCAGCTACCGTGTCACACTAAAACCCATTACACACCACTCCACAACTCTCCACTTCATTTCGCAACAATCCACTGTATTCTTTGCATTCCATTCCTACAATAAGGATCGATCACTTCCAACCCATTAAGGACTGTGTATTGCATCACATCAAATGCCATTCCACTCCATTCTACAATATTCTTTTCCATTCGACTACATTCCACCACGTTCTACTACATTCCATTCCGTCAAATAAGGCTCCATTCTTTTCAAAAACCATGAAGAACACTCTACTGCATGACATTACACATGATTCTAGTCCTCTCAGCAGCATTGCACTCCATTCCTGAACATTTCACCATGTTCTATTGAGTTCCATTCCATGACAAAGAGCTCCATTTCCTTCGAGACTACTCAGAAACTCTATATTGTGGCACATTATACGCAATTCTAAACCCGTAGAGAAGATGGCAATTAACACCACAAAACTCCACCGTGTTCTATAGCGCTCCATTCTTTGAAAGAAGGCTCCATTCATGTCCAAAACCAACTATAACGCCCCATTGCATTACATTACACCAAATGACACTCCATTCTACATTTTACACTATTCCCCAATATTTCAGCACATTCATTTGCTATACATTCTGGCAAATGAAGCACCGTTCGTTTCCAAACCACTCTAGAGAGCCTTACTACTTCACATTACAGCCTATTCCACACCATTCCAAAACATGGGCCTCCTTTCCACAACATTCTACCACATTCTATTGCGATCAATTATTCCTAAGAATGATGCATTTCCTTCTAAACAATTCAAGAACATCCTATTGTGTCACTTCAGCTGCGATTCCTCTACCATTGCCAAGATTATCCTCCAGTTCCCAACATATCAACAAGTTCTAGTGAGTTTCATTGTGACAAAGACGGCACCTTTCATATCCAAACAGACCTGGAACTCTTTCTTGTGACACTTTACATCGCGTTCCACTAAATACCACAGCATTGAAGTCCATTGCACAACATTCCACCACATTCCATTACATTACATTCCGTAAAAGAAGGCTCCGTTAATTCCAAACCATTCAGGAGCCGCCTATTGAGGCAATTCACATGCCATTCTGAACGGATCCGCTAGATTTTACTCCACTCGAATATCCCACTATGTTCTGTTGCATCCATTGTTCAAGAGAAGGCATCACTCTCTACAAAAACTCTGAGGGATCGTCCATTGCATCACATTACACCCCATTGCACTCCACTTCACAGTCTTAAACTCTTTTCCGCAACGTTCCACCACGTACTATTGCGCTCGATTCGGTCAAGCAATGCTGCATTCGCTTCCAAATCACTCTGGAACCCTTTATTGCGTCACATTACAACCGATTCAAGTCCATTGCAAAACATGGCAGCCATATCGCAAAACTCCACCGTGTTCTGCCTCGTACCATTCTGCCAAAGAAGGCTCCACTCTTCTCCAGAACAATCAGGAACAGTCTATTGCATCACATCACACCCCATTACAGTCCATTCCACAACCCTGAACTTCATTTCTCAAAATTCCACGGTATTCTTTTACATTCCATTCCTACAAAAACGGCTCAATTCACTTCCAACCTATTATGGTCTGTCTATTGCATCACATCAAACGCCATTGATCTTCATTCTACAAGATTCGACTCCTTTCCACTACATTCCACCACGTCCTTTTGCATTCCATTCTGACAAATAAGGTCCATTCTTTACAAAACAATCAGAAACACTGTAGTGCGTCTTTTCACAGATGATTCCATTGCATTTCACAGCATTTCACTTAATTGATGAAGATCTCACTATGTTCTCTTGCGTTCCTTTCCATCTAAGTGAAGTCCGTTTGCTTCCAGACCAACCGGGAACTCTATATTGTGTCACATTGCACGGGTTCAACCCCAGTCTACAAAATTGCATTTAACTACAGAAAATTCCACAACGTTCTGTAGCACAAAATTCTGTCCAACAAGGACCCATTCGTTTCCAAAATAATCTGTAGTTCTCTATTGCATCACATTACACACCATTTCACACCATTCCACATTGTACACCATTCCCCAATATTCCAGCACATTCCTTGGCTTTACATTCGAGGAAATGAGACACCATTCCCTTCCTAACCACTCTAGATACATTTATCATGTCACATTACAGCAAATTCCACTCCATTCCAAAACGTTCTATTGCGTTCCATTCTAGGAATGCTCCATTCGATTCCAAAAAATTCACATACTTCCTATTGTGTCACATTATATGAAATTCCACTCAATTATGCAAGATCCTGCTGCATTCCCCAAGATTAAAACATGTTCTACAGAGTTCCATTGTGACAGAGTAGGCACCATTCTTTCCCAAACAACCCAGGAAATCTCTGTTGCGTCACATTGCAGCACGTTCCAATCAATGCCACAGCATTGCACTCCATTGTGCAACGAGGCCACCACATTCCATTGCATTCCATTCTGTAAAATAAGTCCCCACAGTTTCCAAACCATTCAGGAAAAGCCTATTGTGTCAATTCACATGCCATTCCATGAGTTTCCACAACATTCTACCAATTCCAAACACTCCACTGCGTTGTTTTACATTCAATTGTTACAAGAAGGCACCGTTCTCGCCAAAATCTCTCAGGAACCCTCTATTGCATCACATTACTTACCGATACACTCCATTTTGAAGCCTTCCACTCTACTGGCAATAGACCACCGCGTTCTATTACATTCAATTCCGCCAAGCAAGGCTTCATTTGCATCCAATTCACTCGGGAACTCTTATTGCGTCACATTACAACGGACTCAACTCCATTCCACAACATTGCATTCCATACCACAACACTAAACCATGTTCTATCACGTTCCATTCTGCAAAATAAGGTTCCACTCTTTTCCCAAACAATGAGTAACCAGCTATCGTGTCACACTAAAACCCATTACACACCACTCCACAACTCTCCACTTCATTTCGCAACAATCCACTGTATTCTTTGCATTCCATTCCTACAATAAGGATCGATCACTTCCAACCCATTAAGGACTGTGTATTGCATCACATCAAATGCCATTCCACTCCATTCTACAATATTCTTTTCCATTCGACTACATTCCACCACGTTCTACTACATTCCATTCCGTCAAATAAGGCTCCATTCTTTTCAAAAACCATGAAGAACACTCTACTGCAAGACATTACACATGATTCTAGTCCTCTCAGCAGCATTGCACTCCATTACTGAACATTTCACCATGTTCTATTGAGTTCCATTCCATGACAAAGAGCTCCATTTCCTTCGAGACTACTCAGAAACTCTATATTGTGGCACATTATACGCAATTCTAAACCCGTAGAGAAGATGGCAATTAACACTACAAAACTCCACCGTGTTCTATAGCGCTCCATTCTTTGAAAGAAGGCTCCATTCATGTCCAAAACCAACTATAACGCCCCATTGCATTACATTACACCAAATGACACTCCATTCTACATTTTACACTATTCCCCAATATTTCAGCACATTCATTTGCTATACATTCTGGCAAATGAAGCACCGTTCGTTTCCAAACCACTCTAGAGAGCCTTACTACTTCACATTACAGCCTATTCCACACCATTCCAAAACATGGTCCTCCTTTCCACAACATTCTACCACATTCTATTGCGATCAATTATTCCTAAGAATGATGCATTTCCTTCTAAACAATTCAAGAACATCCTATTGTGTCACTTCAGCTGCGATTCCTCTACCATTGCCAAGATTATCCTCCAGTTCCCAACATATCAACAAGTTCTAGTGAGTTTCATTGTGACAAAGACGGCACCTTTCATATCCAAACAGACCTGGAACTCTTTCTTGTGACACTTTACATCGCGTTCCACTAAATACCACAGCATTGAAGTCCATTGCACAACATTCCACCACATTCCATTACATTACATTCCGTAAAAGAAGGCTCCGTTAATTCCAAACCATTCAGGAGCCGCCTATTGAGGCAATTCACATGCCATTCTGCACGGATCCGCTAGATTTTACTCCACTCGAATATCCCACTATGTTCTGTTGCATCCATTGTTCAAGAGAAGGCATCACTCTCTACAAAAACTCTGAGGGATCGTCCATTGCATCACATTACACCCCATTGCACTCCACTTCACAGTCTTAAACTCTTTTCCGCAACGTTCCACCACGTACTATTGCGCTCGATTCGGTCAAGCAATGCTGCATTCGCTTCCAAATCACTCTGGAACCCTTTATTGCGTCACATTACAACCGATTCAAGTCCATTGCAAAACATGGCAGCCATATCGCAAAACTCCACCGTGTTCTGCCTCGTACCATTCTGCCAAAGAAGGCTCCACTCTTCTCCAGAACAATCAGGAACAGTCTATTGCATCACATCACACCCCATTACAGTCCATTCCACAACCCTGAACTTCATTTCTCAAAATTCCACGGTATTCTTTTACATTCCATTCCTACAAAAACGGCTCAATTCACTTCCAACCTATTATGGTCTGTCTATTGCATCACATCAAACGCCATTGATCTACATTCTACAAGATTCGACTCCTTTCCACTACATTCCACCACGTCCTTTTGCATTCCATTCTGACAAATATGGTCCATTCTTTACAAAACAATCAGAAACACTGTAGTGCGTCTTTTCACAGATGATTCCATTGCATTTCACAGCATTTCACTTAATTGATGAAGATCTCACTATGTTCTCTTGCGTTCCTTTCCATCTAAGTGAAGTCCGTTTGCTTCCAGACCAACCGGGAACTCTATATTGTGTCACATTGCACGCGTTCAACCCCAGTCTACAAAATTGCATTTAACTACAGAAAATTCCACAACGTTCTGTAGCACAAAATTCTGTCCAACAAGGACCCATTCGTTTCCAAAATAATCTGTAGTTCTCTACTGCATCACATTACACACCATTTCACACCATTCCACATTGTACACCATTCCCCAATATTCCAGCACATTCCTTGGCTTTACATTCGAGGAAATGAGACACCATTCCCTTCCTAACCACTCTAGATACATTTATCATGTCACATTACAGCAAATTCCACTCCATTCCAAAACGTTCTATTGCGTTCCATTCTAGGAATGCTCCATTCGATTCCAAAAAATTCACATACTTCCTATTGTGTCACTTTATATGAAATTCCACTCAATTATGCAAGATCCTGCTGCATTCCCCAAGATTAAAACATGTTCTACAGAGTTCCATTGTGACAGAGTAGGCACCATTCTTTCCCAAACAACCCAGGAACTCTCTGTTGCGTCACATTGCAGCACGTTCCAATCAATGCCACAGCATTGCACTCCATTGTGCAACGAGGCCACCACATTCCATTGCATTCCATTCTGTAAAATAAGTCCCCACAGTTTCCAAACCATTCAGGAAAAGCCTATTGTGTCAATTCACATGCCATTCCATGAGATTCCACAACATTCTACCAATTCCAAACACTCCACTGCGTTGTTTTGCATTCAATTGTTACAAGAAGGCACCGTTCTCGCCAAAATCTCTCAGGAACCCTCTATTGCATCACATTACTTACCGATACACTCCATTTTGAAGCCTTTCACTCTACTGGCAATAGACCACCGCGTTCTATTACATTCAATTCCGCCAAGCAAGGCTTCATTTGCATCCAATTCACTCGGGAACTCTTATTGCGTCACATTACAACGGACTCAACTCCATTCCACAACATTGCATTCCATACCACAACACTAAACCATGTTCTATCACGTTCCATTCTGCAAAATAAGGTTCCACTCTTTTCCCAAACAATGAGTAACCAGCTACCGTGTCACACTAAAACCCATTACACACCACTCCACAACTCTCCACTTCATTTCGCAACAATCCACTGTATTCTTTGCATTCCATTCCTACAATAAGGATCGATCACTTCCAACCCATTAAGGACTGTGTATTGCATCACATCAAATGCCATTCCACTCCATTCTACAATATTCTTTTCCATTCGACTACATTCCACCACGTTCTACTACATTCCATTCCGTCAAATAAGGCTCCATTCTTTTCAAAAACCATGAAGAACACTCTACTGCATGACATTACACATGATTCTAGTCCTCTCAGCAGCATTGCACTCCATTACTGAACATTTCACCATGTTCTATTGAGTTCCATTCCATGACAAAGAGCTCCATTTCCTTCGAGACTACTCAGAAACTCTATATTGTGGCACATTATACGCAATTCTAAACCCGTAGAGAAGATGGCAATTAACACCACAAAACTCCACCGTGTTCTATAGCGCTCCATTCTTTGAAAGAAGGCTCCATTCATGTCCAAAACCAACTATAACGCCCCATTGCATTACATTACACCAAATGACACTCCATTCTACATTTTACACTATTCCCCAATATTTCAGCACATTCATTTGCTATACATTCTGGCAAATGAAGCACCGTTCGTTTCCAAACCACTCTAGAGAGCCTTACTACTTCACATTACAGCCTATTCCACACCATTCCAAAACATGGGCCTCCTTTCCACAACATTCTACCACATTCTATTGCGATCAATTATTCCTAAGAATGATGCATTTCCTTCTAAACAATTCAAGAACATCCTATTGTGTCACTTCAGCTGCGATTCCTCTACCATTGCCAAGATTATCCTCCAGTTCCCAACATATCAACAAGTTCTAGTGAGTTTCATTGTGACAAAGACGGCACCTTTCATATCCAAACAGACCTGGAACTCTTTCTTGTGACACTTTACATCGCGTTCCACTAAATACCACAGCATTGAAGTCCATTGCACAACATTCCACCACATTCCATTACATTACATTCCGTAAAAGAAGGCTCCGTTAATTCCAAACCATTCAGGAGCCGCCTATTGAGGCAATTCACATGCCATTCTGCACGGATCCGCTAGATTTTACTCCACTCGAATATCCCACTATGTTCTGTTGCATCCATTGTTCAACAGAAGGCATCACTCTCTACAAAAACTCTGAGGGATCGTCCATTGCATCACATTACACCCCATTGCACTCCACTTCACAGTCTTAAACTCTTTTCCGCAACGTTCCACCACGTACTATTGCGCACGATTCCGTCAAGCAATGCTGCATTCGCTTCCAAATCACTCTGGAACCCTTTATTGCGTCACATTACAACCGATTCAAGTCCATTGCAAAACATGGCAGCCATACCGCAAAACTCCACCGTGTTCTGCCTCGTACCATTCTGCAAAAGAAGGCTCCACTCTTCTCCAGAACAATCAGGAACAGTCTATTGCATCACATCACACACCATTACAGTCCATTCCACAACCCTGAACTTCATTTCTCAAAATTCCACGGTATTCTTTTACATTCCATTCCTACAAAAACGGCTCAATTCACTTCCAACCTATTATGGTCTGTCTATTGCATCACATCAAACGCCATTGATCTACATTCTACAAGATTCGACTCCTTTCCACTACATTCCACCACGTCCTTTTGCATTCCATTCTGACAAATATGGTCCATTCTTTACAAAACAATCAGAAACACTGTAGTGCGTCTTTTCACAGATGATTCCATTGCATTTCACAGCATTTCACTTAATTGCTGAAGATCTCACTATGTTCTCTTGCGTTCCTTTCCATCTAAGTGAAGTCCGTTTGCTTCCAGACCAACCGGGAACTCTATATTGTGTCACATTGCACGCGTTCAACCCCAGTCTACAAAATTGCATTTAACTACAGAAAATTCCACAACGTTCTGTAGCACAAAATTCTGTCCAACAAGGACCCATTCGTTTCCAAAATAATCTGTAGTTCTCTACTGCATCACATTACACACCATTTCACACCATTCCACATTGTACACCATTCCCCAATATTCCAGCACATTCCTTGGCTTTACATTCGAGGAAATGAGACACCATTCCCTTCCTAACCACTCTAGATACATTTATCATGTCACATTACAGCAAATTCCACTCCATTCCAAAACGTTCTATTGCGTTCCATTCTAGGAATGCTCCATTCGATTCCAAAAAATTCACATACTTCCTATTGTGTCACTTTATATGAAATTCCACTCAATTATGCAAGATCCTGCTGCATTCCCCAAGATTAAAACATGTTCTACAGAGTTCCATTGTGACAGAGTAGGCACCATTCTTTCCCAAACAACCCAGGAAATCTCTGTTGCGTCACATTGCAGCACGTTCCAATCAATGCCACAGCATTGCACTCCATTGTGCAACGAGGCCACCACATTCCATTGCATTCCATTCTGTAAAATAAGTCCCCACAGTTTCCAAACCATTCAGGAAAAGCCTATTGTGTCAATTCACATGCCATTCCATGAGATTCCACAACATTCTACCAATTCCAAACACTCCACTGCGTTGTTTTGCATTCAATTGTTACAAGAAGGCACCGTTCTCGCCAAAATCTCTCAGGAACCCTCTATTGCATCACATTACTTACCGATACACTCCATTTTGAAGCCTTCCACTCTACTGGCAATAGACCACCGCGTTCTATTACATTCAATTCCGCCAAGCAAGGCTTCATTTGCATCCAATTCACTCGGGAACTCTTATTGCGTCACATTACAACGGACTCAACTCCATTCCACAACATTGCATTCCATACCACAACACTAAACCATGTTCTATCACGTTCCATTCTGCAAAATAAGGTTCCACTCTTTTCCCAAACAATGAGTAACCAGCTACCGTGTCACACTAAAACCCATTACACACCACTCCACAACTCTCCACTTCATTTCGCAACAATCCACTGTATTCTTTGCATTCCATTCCTACAATAAGGATCGATCACTTCCAACCCATTAAGGACTGTGTATTGCATCACATCAAATGCCATTCCACTCCATTCTACAATATTCTTTTCCATTCGACTACATTCCACCACGTTCTACTACATTCCATTCCGTCAAATAAGGCTCCATTCTTTTCAAAAACCATGAAGAACACTCTACTGCATGACATTACACATGATTCTAGTCCTCTCAGCAGCATTGCACTCCATTACTGAACATTTCACCATGTTCTATTGAGTTCCATTCCATGACAAAGAGCTCCATTTCCTTCGAGACTACTCAGAAACTCTATATTGTGGCACATTATACGCAATTCTAAACCCGTAGAGAAGATGGCAATTAACACCACAAAACTCCACCGTGTTCTATAGCGCTCCATTCTTTGAAAGAAGGCTCCATTCATGTCCAAAACCAACTATAACGCCCCATTGCATTACATTACACCAAATGACACTCCATTCTACATTTTACACTATTCCCCAATATTTCAGCACATTCATTTGCTATACATTCTGGCAAATGAAGCACCGTTCGTTTCCAAACCACTCTAGAGAGCCTTACTACTTCACATTACAGCCTATTCCACACCATTCCAAAACATGGGCCTCCTTTCCACAACATTCTACCACATTCTATTGCGATCAATTATTCCTAAGAATGATGCATTTCCTTCTAAACAATTCAAGAACATCCTATTGTGTCACTTCAGCTGCGATTCCTCTACCATTGCCAAGATTATCCTCCAGTTCCCAACATATCAACAAGTTCTAGTGAGTTTCATTGTGACAAAGACGGCACCTTTCATATCCAAACAGACCTGGAACTCTTTCTTGTGACACTTTACATCGCGTTCCACTAAATACCACAGCATTGAAGTCCATTGCACAACATTCCACCACATTCCATTACATTACATTCCGTAAAAGAAGGCTCCGTTAATTCCAAACCATTCAGGAGCCGCCTATTGAGGCAATTCACATGCCATTCTGCACGGATCCGCTAGATTTTACTCCACTCGAATATCCCACTATGTTCTGTTGCATCCATTGTTCAAGAGAAGGCATCACTCTCTACAAAAACTCTGAGGGATCGTCCATTGCATCACATTACACCCCATTGCACTCCACTTCACAGTCTTAAACTCTTTTCCGCAACGTTCCACCACGTACTATTGCGCTCGATTCGGTCAAGCAATGCTGCATTCGCTTCCAAATCACTCTGGAACCCTTTATTGCGTCACATTACAACCGATTCAAGTCCATTGCAAAACATGGCAGCCATATCGCAAAACTCCACCGTGTTCTGCCTCGTACCATTCTGCCAAAGAAGGCTCCACTCTTCTCCAGAACAATCAGGAACAGTCTATTGCATCACATCACACCCCATTACAGTCCATTCCACAACCCTGAACTTCATTTCTCAAAATTCCACGGTATTCTTTTACATTCCATTCCTACAAAAACGGCTCAATTCACTTCCAACCTATTATGGTCTGTCTATTGCATCACATCAAACGCCATTGATCTTCATTCTACAAGATTCGACTCCTTTCCACTACATTCCACCACGTCCTTTTGCATTCCATTCTGACAAATAAGGTCCATTCTTTACAAAACAATCAGAAACACTGTAGTGCGTCTTTTCACAGATGATTCCATTGCATTTCACAGCATTTCACTTAATTGCTGAAGATCTCACTATGTTCTCTTGCGTTCCTTTCCATCTAAGTGAAGTCCGTTTGCTTCCAGACCAACCGGGAACTCTATATTGTGTCACATTGCACGCGTTCAACCCCAGTCTACAAAATTGCATTTAACTACAGAAAATTCCACAACGTTCTGTAGCACAAAATTCTGTCCAACAAGGACCCATTCGTTTCCAAAAGAATCTGTAGTTCTCTACTGCATCACATTACACACCATTTCACACCATTCCACATTGTACACCATTCCCCAATATTCCAGCACATTCCTTGGCTTTACATTCGAGGAAATGAGACACCATTCCCTTCCTAACCACTCTAGATACATTTATCATGTCACATTACAGCAAATTCCACTCCATTCCAAAACGTTCTATTGCGTTCCATTCTAGGAATGCTCCATTCGATTCCAAAAAATTCACATACTTCCTATTGTGTCACTTTATATGAAATTCCACTCAATTATGCAAGATTCTGCTGCATTCCCCAAGATTAAAACGTGTTCTGCAGAGTTCCATTTTGACCGAGTAGGCACCATTCTTATCCAAACCACCCAGGAAATCTCTGTTGTGTCACATTGCAGCACGTTCCAATCAATGCCACAGCATTGCACTCCATTGTGCAACGAGGCCACCACATTCCATTGCATTCCATTCTGTAAAATAAGTCCCCACAGCTTCCAAACCATTCAGGAAAAGCCTATTGTGTCAATTCACATGCCATTCCATGAGATTCCACAACATTCTACCAATTCAAAACACTCCACTGCGTTGTTTTGCATTCAATTGTTACAAGAAGGCACCGTTCTCGCCAAAATTTGTCAGGAACTCTCTATTGCATCACATTACGTACCGATACACTCCATTTTAAAGCCTTCCACTCTACTGGCAATAGACCACCGCGTTCTATTACATTCAATTCCGCCAAGCAAGGCTTCGTTTGCATCCAATTCACTCGGGAACTCTTATTGCGTCACATTACAACGGACTCAACTCCATTCCACAACATTGCATTCCATACCACAACACTAAACCATGTTCTATCACGTTCCATTCTGCAAAATAAGTTTCCACTCTTTTCCCAAACAAAGAGTAACCAGCTACCGTGTCACACTAAATCCCATTACACACCACTCCACAACTCTCCACTTCATTTCGCAACAATCCACTGTATTCTTTGCATTCCATTCCTACAAATAAGGATCGATCACTTCCAACCCATTAAGGACTGTGTATTGCATCACATCAAATGCCATTCCACTCCATTCTACAATATTCTTTTCCATTCAACTACATTCCACCACGTTCTACTACATTCCATTCCGTCAAATAAGGCTCCATTCTTTTCAAAAACCATGAAGACCACTCTACTGCATGACAATACACATGATTCTAGTCCTCTCAGCAGCATTGCACTCCATTACTGAACATTTCACCATGTTCTATTGAGTTCCATTCCATGACAAAGAGCTCCATTTCCTTCGAGACTACTCAGAAACTCTATATTGTGGCACATTATACGCAATTCTAAACCAGTAGAAAAGATGGCAATTAACACCACAAAACTCCACCGTGTTCTATAGCGCTCCATTCTTTGAAAGAAGGCTCCATTCATGTCCAAAACCATCTATAACGCCCCATTGCATCACATTACACCCAATGACACTCCGTTCTACATTTTACACTATTCCCCAATGTTTCAGCACATCCATTTGTTTTACATTCTGGCCAATGAAGCACCGTTCGTTTCCAAACCACTCTAGAGAGCCTTACTACTTCACATTACAGCCTATTCCACACCATTCCAAAACATGGGCCTCCTTTCCTCAACATTCTACCACATTCTATTGCGATCAATTATTCCTAAGAATGATGCATTTCCTTCTAAACAATTCAAGAACATCCTATTGTGTCACTTCAGCTGCGATTCCTCTACCATTGCCAAGATTATCCTCC
This sequence comes from Manis pentadactyla, assembly GCF_030020395.1. Taxonomy (NCBI): domain Eukaryota; kingdom Metazoa; phylum Chordata; class Mammalia; order Pholidota; family Manidae; genus Manis; species Manis pentadactyla. Next base: position 395,394 of record NW_026644600.1, on the reverse strand, counting down.
AGTTCCCAACATATCAACAAGTTCTAGTGAGTTTCATTGTGACAAAGACGGCACCTTTCTTATCCAAACAGACCTGGAACTCTGTCTTGTGACACTTTACATCGCGTTCCACTAAATACCACAGCATTGAAGTCCATTGCACAACATTCCACCACATTCCATTCCATTACATTCCGTAAAAGTAGGCTCCGTTAATTCCAAACCATTCAGGAGCCGCCTATTGAGGCAATTCACATGCCATTCTGCACGGATCCGCTAGATTTTACTCCACTCGAATATCCCACTACGTTCTGTTGCATCCATTGTTCAAGAGAAGGCATCACTCTCTACAAAAACTCTGAGGGATCATCCATTGCATCACATTACACCCCATTGCACTCCACTTCACAGTCTTAAACTCTTTTCCGCAACGTTCCACCACGTACTATTGCGCTCGATTCGGTCAAGCAATGCTGCATTCGCTTCCAAATCACTCTGGAACCCTTTATTGCGTCACATTACAACCGATTCAAGTCCATTGCAAAACATGGCAGCCATATCGCAAAACTCCACCGTGTTCTGCCTCGTATCATTCTGCAAAAGAAGGCTCCACTCTTCTCCAGAACAATCAGGAACAGTCTATTGCATCACATCACACCCCATTACAGTCCATTCCACAACCCTGAACTTCATTTCTCAAAATTCCACGGTATTCTTTTACATTCCATTCCTACAAAAACGGCTCAATTCACTTCCAACCTATTATGGTCTGTCTATTGCATCACATCAAACGCCATTCCTCTTCATTCTACAAGATTCGACTCCTTTCCACTACATTCCACCACGTCTTTTGCATTCCATTCTGACAAATAAGGTCCATTCTTTACAAAACCATCAGAAACACGGTAGAGCGTCTTTTCACAGATGATTCCATTCCATTACACAGCATTTCACTTAATTGCTGAAGATCTCACTATGTTCTCTTGCGTTCCTTTCCATCTAAGTGAAGTCCGTTTGCTTCCAGACCAACCGGGAACTCTATAATGTGTCACTTTCACGCGTTCAACCCCAGTCTACAAAATTGCATTTAACTACAGAAAGTTCCACAACGTTCTGTAGCACTAAATTCTGTCCAAAAACGACCCATTCATTTCCAAAATAATCTGTAGTTCTCTATTGCATCACATTACACACCATTTCACACCATTCCACATTGTACGCCATTCCCCAATATTCCAGCACATTCCTTGGCTTTACATTCGAGGAAATGAGACACCATTCCCTTCCTAACCACTCTAGATACATTTATTATGTCACATTACAGCAAATTCCACTCCATTCCAAAACGTTCTATTGCGTTAAATTCTAGGAATGCTCCATTCGATTCCAAAAAATTCACATACTTCCTGTTGTGTCAATTTATATGAAATTCCACTCAATTATGCAAGATTCTGCTGCATTCCCCAAGATTAAAACATGTTCTACAGATTTCCATTGTGACAGAATAGGCACCATTCTTTTCCAAACAACCCAGGAAATCTCTGTTGCGTCACATTGCAGCACGTTCCAATCAATTCCACAGCATTGCACTCCATTGTGCAACGAGACCACCACATTCCATTGCATTCCATTCTGTAAAATAAGTCCCCACAGCTTCCAAACCATTCAGGAAAAGCCTATTGTGTCAATTCACTTGCCATTCCATGAGATTCCACAACATTCTACCAATTCCAAACACTCCACTGCGTTGTTTTGCATTCAATTGTTACAAGAAGGCACCGTTCTCGCCAAAATCTCTCAGGAACCCTCTATTGCATCACATTACTTAACGATACACTCCATTTTGAAGCCTTCCACTCTACTGGCAATAGACCACCTCATTCTATTACATTCAATTCCGCCAAGCAAGGCTTCATTTGCATCCAATTCACTCGGGAACTCTTATTGCGTCACATTACAACGGACTCAACTCCATTCCACAACATTGCGTTCCATACCAGAACACTAAACCATGTTCTATCACGTTCCATTCTGCAAAATAAGGTTCCACTCTTTTCCCAAACAATGAGTAACCAGCTACCGTGTCACACTAAAACCCATTACACACCACTCCACAACTCTCCACTTCATTTCGCAACAATCCACTGTATTCTTTGCATTCCATTCCTACAAATAAGGAAAGATCACTTCCAACCCATTAAGGACTGTGTATTGCATCACATCAAATGCCATTCCACTCCATTCTACAATATTCTTTTCCATTCGACTACATTCCACCACGTTCTACTACATTCCATTCCGTCAAATAAGGCTCCATTCTTTTCAAAAACCATGAAGAACACTCTACGGCATCACATTACACATGATTCCAATCCTCTCAGCAGCATTGCACTCCATTACTGAACATTTCACCATGTTCTATTGAGTTCCATTCCATGACAAAGAGCTCCATTTCCTTCGAGACTACTCAGAAACTCTATATTGTGGCACATTATACGCATTTCTAAACAAGTAGAGAAGATGGCAATTAACACCACAAAACTCCACCGTGTTCTATAGCGCTCCATTCTTTGAAAGAAGGCTCCATTCATGTCCAAAACCATCTATAACGCCCCATTGCATTACATTACACACAATGCCACTCCATTCTACATTTTACACTATTCCCCAATATTTCAGCACATTCATTTGCTTTACATTCTGGCAAATGAAGCACCGTTCGTTTCCAAACCACTCTAGAGAGCCTTACTACTTCACATTACAGCCTATTCCACACCATTCCAAAACATGGGCCTCCTTTCCTCAACATTCTACCACATTCTATTGCGATCAATTATTCCTAAGAATGATGCATTTCCTTCTAAACAATTCAAGAACATCCTATTGTGTCACTTCAGCTGCGATTCCTCTACCATTGCCAAGATTATCCTCCAGTTCCCAACATATCAACAAGTTCTAGTGAGTTTCATTGTGACAAAGACGGCACCTTTCATATCCAAACAGACCTGGAACTCTTTCTTGTGACACTTTACATCGCGTTCCACTAAATACCACAGCATTGAAGTCCATTGCACAACATTCCATCACATTCCATTCCATTACATTCCGTAAAAGTAGGCTCCGTTAATTCCAAACCATTCAGGAGCCGCCTATTGAGGCAATTCACATGCCATTCTGCACGGATCCGCTAGATTTTACTCCACTCGAATATCCCACTACGTTCTGTTGCATCCATTGTTCAAGAGAAGGCATCACTCTCTACAAAAACTCTGAGGGATCGTCCATTGCATCACATTACACCCCATTGCACTCCACTTCACAGTCTTTAACTCTTTTCCGCAACGTTCCACCACGTACTATTGCGCTCGATTCGGTCAAGCAATGCTGCATTCGCTTCCAAATCACTCTGGAACCCTTTATTGCGTCACATTACAACCGATTCAAGTCCATTGCAAAACATGGCAGCCATATCGCAAAACTCCACCGTGTTCTGCCTCGTATCATTCTACAAAAGAAGGCTCCACTCTTCTCCAGAACAATCAGGAACAGTCTATTGCATCACATCACACCCCATTACAGTCCATTCCAGAACCCTGAACTTCATTTCTCAAAATTCCACGGTATTCTTTTACATTCCATTCCTACAAAAACGGCTCAATTCACTTCCAACCTATTATGGTCTGTCTATTGCATCACATCAAACGCCATTCCTCTTCATTCTACAAGATTCGACTCCTTTCCACTACATTCCACCACGTCTTTTGCATTCCATTCTGACAAATAAGGTCCATTCTTTACAAAACAATCAGAAACACGGTAGAGCGTCTTTTCACAGATGATTCCATTCCATTACACAGCATTTCACTTAATTGCTGAAGATCTCACTATGTTCTCTTGCGTTCCTTTCCATCTAAGTGAAGTCCGTTTGCTTCCAGACCAACCGGGAACTCTATAATGTGTCACTTTCACGCGTTCAACCCCAGTCTACAAAATTGCATTTAACTACAGAAAGTTCCACAACGTTCTGTAGCACTAAATTCTGTCCAAAAACGACCCATTCATTTCCAAAATAATCTGTAGTTCTCTATTGCATCACATTACACACCATTTCACACCATTCCACATTGTACGCCATTCCCCAATATTCCAGCACATTCCTTGGCTTTACATTCGAGGAAATGAGACACCATTCCCTTCCTAACCACTCTAGATACATTTATTATGTCACATTACAGCAAATTCCACTCCATTCCAAAACGTTCTATTGCGTTAAATTCTAGGAATGCTCCATTCGATTCCAAAAAATTCACATACTTCCTGTTGTGTCAATTTATATGAAATTCCACTCAATTATGCAAGATTCTGCTGCATTCCCCAAGATTAAAACATGTTCTACAGATTTCCATTGTGACAGAATAGGCACCATTCTTTTCCAAACAACCCAGGAAATCTCTGTTGCGTCACATTGCAGCACGTTCCAATCAATTCCACAGCATTGCACTCCATTGTGCAACGAGACCACCACATTCCATTGCATTCCATTCTGTAAAATAAGTCCCCACAGCTTCCAAACCATTCAGGAAAAGCCTATTGTGTCAATTCACTTGCCATTCCATGAGATTCCACAACATTCTACCAATTCCAAACACTCCACTGCGTTGTTTTGCATTCAATTGTTACAAGAAGGCACCGTTCTCGCCAAAATCTCTCAGGAACCCTCTATTGCATCACATTACTTAACGATACACTCCATTTTGAAGCCTTCCACTCTACTGGCAATAGACCACCTCATTCTATTACATTCAATTCCGCCAAGCAAGGCTTCATTTGCATCCAATTCACTCGGGAACTCTTATTGCGTCACATTACAACGGACTCAACTCCATTCCACAACATTGCGTTCCATACCAGAACACTAAACCATGTTCTATCACGTTCCATTCTGCAAAATAAGGTTCCACTCTTTTCCCAAACAATGAGTAACCAGCTACCGTGTCACACTAAAACCCATTACACACCACTCCACAACTCTCCACTTCATTTCGCAACAATCCACTGTATTCTTTGCATTCCATTCCTACAAATAAGGAAAGATCACTTCCAACCCATTAAGGACTGTGTATTGCATCACATCAAATGCCATTCCACTCCATTCTACAATATTCTTTTCCATTCGACTACATTCCACCACGTTCTACTACATTCCATTCCGTCAAATAAGGCTCCATTCTTTTCAAAAACCATGAAGAACACTCTACGGCATCACATTACACATGATTCCAATCCTCTCAGCAGCATTGCACTCCATTACTGAACATTTCACCATGTTCTATTGAGTTCCATTCCATGACAAAGAGCTCCATTTCCTTCGAGACTACTCAGAAACTCTATATTGTGGCACATTATACGCATTTCTAAACAAGTAGAGAAGATGGCAATTAACACCACAAAACTCCACCGTGTTCTATAGCGCTCCATTCTTTGAAAGAAGGCTCCATTCATGTCCAAAACCATCTATAACGCCCCATTGCATTACATTACACACAATGCCACTCCATTCTACATTTTACACTATTCCCCAATATTTCAGCACATTCATTTGCTTTACATTCTGGCAAATGAAGCACCGTTCGTTTCCAAACCACTCTAGAGAGCCTTACTACTTCACATTACAGCTTATTCCACACCATTCCAAAACATGGGCCTCCTTTCCACAACATTCTACCACATTCTATTGCGGTCAATTATTCCTAAGAATGATGCATTTCCTTCTAAACAATTCAAGAACATCCTATTGTGTCACTTCAGCTGCGATTCCTCTACCATTGCCAAGATTATCCTCCAGTTCCCAACATATCAACAAGTTCTAGTGAGTTTCATTGTGACAAAGACTTCACCTTTCATATCCAAACAGACCTGGAACTCTTTCTTGTGACACTTTACATCGCGTTCCACTAAATACCACAGCATTGAAGTCCATTGCACAACATTCCACCACATTCCATTCCATTACATTCCGTAAAAGAAGGCTCCGTTAATTCCAAACCATTCAGGAGCCGCCTATTGAGGCAATTCACATGCCATTCTGCACGGATCCGCTAGATTTTACTCCACTCGAATATCCCACTATGTTCTGTTGCATCCATTGTTCAACAGAAAACATCACTCTCTACAAAAACTCTGAGGGATCGTCCATTGCATCACATTACACCCCATTGCACTCCACTTCACAGTCTTAAACTCTTTTCCGCAACGTTCCACCACGTACTATTGCGCTCGATTCGGTCAAGCAATGCTGCATTCGCTTCCAAATCACTCTGGAACCCTTTATTGCGTCACATTACAACCGATTCAAGTCCATTGCAAAACATGGCAGCCATACCGCAAAACTCCACCGTGTTCTGCCTCGTACCATTCTGCCAAAGAAGGCTCCACTCTTCTCCAGAACAATCAGGAACAGTCTATTGCATCACATCACACCCCATTACAGTCCATTCCACAACCCTGAACTTCATTTCTCAAAATTCCACGGTATTCTTTTACATTCCATTCCTACAAAAACGGCTCAATTCACTTCCAACCTATTATGGTCTGTCTATTGCAACACAACAAACGCCATTCCTCTTCATTCTACAAGATTCGACTCCTTTCCACTACATTCCACCACGTACTTTTGCATTCCTTTCTGACAAATAAGGTCCATTCTTTACAAAACAATCAGAAAAACTGTACTGCGTCTTATTACAGATGTTTCCATTCCATTTCACAGCATTTCACTTAATTGCTGAAGATCTCACTATGTTCTCTTGCCTTCCTTTCCATCTAAGTGAAGTTCGTTTGCTTCCAGACCACCCGGGATCTCTATATTGTGTCACATTGCACGCGTTCAACCCGTCTACAAAATTGCATTTAACTACAGAAAATTCCACAACGTTCTGTAGCACTAAATTCTATCCAACAAGTACCCATTCGTTTCCAAAATAAACTGTAGTTCTCTATTGCATCACATTACACCCCATTTCAATCCATTCCACATTGTACGCCATTCCCCAATATTCCAGCACATTCCTTGGCTTTACATTCGAGGAAATGATGCACCATTCCCTTCCTAACCACTCTAGATACATTTATCATGTCACATTACAGCAAATTCCACTCCATTAAAAAACGTTCTATTGCGTTCCATTCTAAGAATGCTCCATTCGATTCCAAAAAATTCACATACTTCCTATTGTGTCACTTTATATGAAATTCCACTCTATTATGCAAGATTCTGCTGCATTCCCCAAGATTAAAACGTGTTCTGCAGAGTTCCATTTTGACCGAGTAGGCACCATTCTTATCCAAACAACCCAGGAAATCTCTGTTGTGTCACATTGCAGCACGTTCCAATCAATGCCACAGCATTGCACTCCATTGTGCAACGAGACCACCACATTCCATTGCATTCCATTCTGTAAAATAAGTCCCCACAGCTTCCAAACCATTCAGGAAAAGCCTATTGTGTCAATTCACTTGCCATTCCATGAGATTCCACAACATTCTACCAATTCCAAACACTCCACTGCGTTGTTTTGCATTCAATTGTTACAAGAAGGCACCGTTCTCGCCAAAATCTCTCAGGAACCCTCTATTGCATCACATTACTTAACGATACACTCCATTTTGAAGCCTTCCACTCTACTGGCAATAGACCACCTCATTCTATTACATTCAATTCCGCCAAGCAAGGCTTCATTTGCATCCAATTCACTCGGGAACTCTTATTGCGTCACATTACAACGGACTCAACTCCATTCCACAACATTGCGTTCCATACCAGAACACTAAACCATGTTCTATCACGTTCCATTCTGCAAAATAAGGTTCCACTCTTTTCCCAAACAATGAGTAACCAGCTACCGTGTCACACTAAAACCCATTACACACCACTCCACAACTCTCCACTTCATTTCGCAACAATCCACTGTATTCTTTGCATTCCATTCCTACAAATAAGGAAAGATCACTTCCAACCCATTAAGGACTGTGTATTGCATCACATCAAATGCCATTCCACTCCATTCTACAATATTCTTTTCCATTCGACTACATTCCACCACGTTCTACTACATTCCATTCCGTCAAATAAGGCTCCATTCTTTTCAAAAACCATGAAGAACACTCTACGGCATCACATTACACATGATTCCAATCCTCTCAGCAGCATTGCACTCCATTACTGAACATTTCACCATGTTCTATTGAGTTCCATTCCATGACAAAGAGCTCCATTTCCTTCGAGACTACTCAGAAACTCTATATTGTGGCACATTATACGCATTTCTAAACAAGTAGAGAAGATGGCAATTAACAGCACAAAACTCCACCGTGTTCTATAGCGCTCCATTCTTTGAAAGAAGGCTCCATTCATGTCCAAAACCATCTATAACGCCCCATTGCATTACATTACACACAATGCCACTCCATTCTACATTTTACACTATTCCCCAATATTTCAGCACATTCATTTGCTTTACATTCTGGCAAATGAAGCACCGTTCGTTTCCAAACCACTCTAGAGAGCCTTACTACTTCACATTACAGCTTATTCCACACCATTCCAAAACATGGGCCTCCTTTCCACAACATTCTACCACATTCTATTGCGGTCAATTATTCCTAAGAATGATGCATTTCCTTCTAAACAATTCAAGAACATCCTATTGTGTCACTTCAGCTGCGATTCCTCTACCATTGCCAAGATTATCCTCCAGTTCCCAACATATCAACAAGTTCTAGTGAGTTTCATTGTGACAAAGACTTCACCTTTCATATCCAAACAGACCTGGAACTCTTTCTTGTGACACTTTACATCGCGTTCCACTAAATACCACAGCATTGAAGTCCATTGCACAACATTCCACCACATTCCATTCCATTACATTCCGTAAAAGAAGGCTCCGTTAATTCCAAACCATTCAGGAGCCGCCTATTGAGGCAATTCACATGCCATTCTGCACGGATCCGCTAGATTTTACTCCACTCGAATATCCCACTATGTTCTGTTGCATCCATTGTTCAACAGAAAACATCACTCTCTACAAAAACTCTGAGGGATCGTCCATTGCATCACATTACACCCCATTGCACTCCACTTCACAGTCTTAAACTCTTTTCCGCAACGTTCCACCACGTACTATTGCGCTCGATTCGGTCAAGCAATGCTGCATTCGCTTCCAAATCACTCTGGAACCCTTTATTGCGTCACATTACAACCGATTCAAGTCCATTGCAAAACATGGCAGCCATACCGCAAAACTCCACCGTGTTCTGCCTCGTACCATTCTGCCAAAGAAGGCTCCACTCTTCTCCAGAACAATCAGGAACAGTCTATTGCATCACATCACACCCCATTACAGTCCATTCCACAACCCTGAACTTCATTTCTCAAAATTCCACGGTATTCTTTTACATTCCATTCCTACAAAAACGGCTCAATTCACTTCCAACCTATTATGGTCTGTCTATTGCAACACAACAAACGCCATTCCTCTTCATTCTACAAGATTCGACTCCTTTCCACTACATTCCACCACGTACTTTTGCATTCCTTTCTGACAAATAAGGTCCATTCTTTACAAAACAATCAGAAAAACTGTACTGCGTCTTATTACAGATGTTTCCATTCCATTTCACAGCATTTCACTTAATTGCTGAAGATCTCACTATGTTCTCTTGCGTTCCTTTCCATCTAAGTGAAGTTCGTTTGCTTCCAGACCACCCGGGATCTCTATATTGTGTCACATTGCACGCGTTCAACCCCAGTCTACAAAATTGCATTTAACTACAGAAAATTCCACAACGTTCTGTAGCACTAAATTCTATCCAACAAGTACCCATTCGTTTCCAAAATAAACTGTAGTTCTCTATTGCATCACATTACACCCCATTTCAATCCATTCCACATTGTACGCCATTCCCCAATATTCCAGCACATTCCTTGGCTTTACATTCGAGGAAATGATGCACCATTCCCTTCCTAACCACTCTAGATACATTTATCATGTCACATTACAGCAAATTCCACTCCATTAAAAAACGTTCTATTGCGTTCCATTCTAAGAATGCTCCATTCGATTCCAAAAAATTCACATACTTCCTATTGTGTCACTTTATATGAAATTCCACTCTATTATGCAAGATTCTGCTGCATTCCCCAAGATTAAAACGTGTTCTGCAGAGTTCCATTTTGACCGAGTAGGCACCATTCTTATCCAAACAACCCAGGAAATCTCTGTTGTGTCACATTGCAGCACGTTCCAATCAATGCCACAGCATTGCACTCCATTGTGCAACGAGGCCACCACATTCCATTGCATTCCATTCTGTAAAATAAGTCCCCACAGCTTCCAAACCATTCAGGAAAAGCCTATTGTGTCAATTCACATGCCATTCCATGAGATTCCACAACATTCTACCAATTCAAAACACTCCACTGCGTTGTTTTGCATTCAATTGTTACAAGAAGGCACCGTTCTCGCCAAAATTTGTCAGGAACTCTCTATTGCATCACATTACGTACCGATACACTCCATTTTAAAGCCTTCCACTCTACTGGCAATAGACCACCGCGTTCTATTACATTCAATTCCGCCAAGCAAGGCTTCGTTTGCATCCAATTCACTCGGGAACTCTTATTGCGTCACATTACAACGGACTCAACTCCATTCCACAACATTGCATTCCATACCACAACACTAAACCATGTTCTATCACGTTCCATTCTGCAAAATAAAGTTCCACTCTTTTCCCAAACAAAGAGTAACCAGCTACCGTGTCACACTAAATCCCATTACACACCACTCCACAACTCTCCACTTCATTTCGCAACAATCCACTGTATTCTTTGCATTCCATTCCTACAAATAAGGATCGATCACTTCCAACCCATTAAGGACTGTGTATTGCATCACATCAAATGCCATTCCACTCCATTCTCCAATATTCTTTTCCATTCAACTACATTCCACCACGTTCTACTACATTCCATTCCGTCAAATAAGGCTCCATTCTTTTGAAAAACCATGAAGAACACTCTACTGCATGACATTACACATGATTCTAGTCCTCTCAGCAGCATTGCACTCCATTACTGAACATTTCACCATGTTCTATTGAGTTCCATTCCATGACAAAGAGCTCCATTTCCTTCGAGACTACTCAGAAACTCTATATTGTGGCACATTATACGCAATTCTAAACCAGTAGAAAAGATGGCAATTAACACCACAAAACTCCACCGTGTTCTATAGCGCTCCATTCTTTGAAAGAAGGCTCCATTCATGTCCAAAACCATCTATAACGCCCCATTGCATCACATTACACCCAATGACACTCCGTTCTACATTTTACACTATTCCCCAATGTTTCAGCACATCCATTTGTTTTACATTCTGGCCAATGAAGCACCGTTCGTTTCCAAACCACTCTAGAGAGCCTTACTACTTCACATTACAGCCTATTCCACACCATTCCAAAACATGGGCCTCCTTTCCACAACATTCTACCACATTCTATTGCGATCAATTATTCCTAAGAATGATGCATTTCCTTCTAAACAATTCAAGAACATCCTATTGTGTCACTTCAGCTGCGATTCCTCTACCATTGCCAAGATTATCCTCCAGTTCCCAACATATCAACAAGTTCTAGTGAGTTTCATTGTGACAAAGACGGCACCTTTCATATCCAAACAGACCTGGAACTCTTTCTTGTGACACTTTACATCGCGTTCCACTAAATACCACAGCATTGAAGTCCATTGCACAACATTCCACCACATTCCATTACATTACATTCCGTAAAAGAAGGCTCCGTTAATTCCAAACCATTCAGGAGCCGCCTATTGAGGCAATTCACATGCCATTCTGCACGGATCCGCTAGATTTTACTACACTCGAATATCCCACTATGTTCTGTTGCATCCATTGTTCAACAGAAGGCATCACTCTCTACAAAAACTCTGAGGGATCGTCCATTGCATCACATTACACCCCATTGCACTCCACTTCACAGTCTTAAACTCTTTTCCGCAACGTTCCACCACGTACTATTGCGCACGATTCCGTCAAGCAATGCTGCATTCGCTTCCAAATCACTCTGGAACCCTTTATTGCGTCACATTACAACCGATTCAAGTCCATTGCAAAACATGGCAGCCATACCGCAAAACTCCACCGTGTTCTGCCTCGTACCATTCTGCAAAAGAAGGCTCCACTCTTCTCCAGAACAATCAGGAACAGTCTATTGCATCACATCACACCCCATTACAGTCCATTCCACAACCCTGAACTTCATTTCTCAAAATTTCACGGTATTCTTTTACATTCCATTCCTACAAAAACGGCTCAATTCACTTCCAACCTATTATGGTCTGTCTATTGCATCACATCAAACGCCATTCCTCTTCATTCTACAAGATTCGACTCCTTTCCACTACATTCCACCACGTCCTTTTGCATTCCATTCTGACAAATAAGGTCCATTCTTTACAAAACAATCAGAAACACTGTAGTGCGTCTTTTCACAGATGATTCCATTGCATTTCACAGCATTTCACTTAATTGCTGAAGATCTCACTATGTTCTCTTGCGTTCCTTTCCATCTAAGTGAAGTCCGTTTGCTTCCAGACCAACCGGGAACTCTATATTGTGTCACATTGCACGCGTTCAACCCCAGTCTACAAAATTGCATTTAACTACAGAAAATTCCACAACGTTCTGTAGCACAAAATTCTGTCCAACAAGGACCCATTCGTTTCCAAAATAATCTGTAGTTCTCTATTGCATCACATTACACACCATTTCACACCATTCCACATTGTACACCATTCCCCAATATTCCAGCACATTCCTTGGCTTTACATTCGAGGAAATGAGACACCATTCCCTTCCTAACCACTCTAGATACATTTATCATGTCACATTACAGCAAATTCCACTCCATTCCAAAACGTTCTATTGCGTTCCATTCTAGGAATGCTCCATTCGATTCCAAAAAATTCACATACTTCCTATTGTGTCACTTTATATGAAATTCCACTCCATTATGCAAGATCCTGCTGCATTCCCCAAGATTAAAACATGTTCTACAGAGTTCCATTGTGACAGAGTAGGCACCATTCTTTCCCAAACAACCCAGGAACTCTCTGTTGCGTCACATTGCAGCACGTTCCAATCAATGCCACAGCATTGCACTCCATTGTGCAACGAGGCCACCACATTCCATTGCATTCCATTCTGTAAAATAAGTCCCCACAGCTTCCAAACCATTCAGGAAAAGCCTATTGTGTCAATTCACATGCCATTCCATGAGATTCCGCAACATTCTACCAATTCCAAACACTCCACTGCGTTGTTTTGCATTCAATTGTTACAAGAAGGCACCGTTCTCGCCAAAATCTCTCAGGAACCCTCTATTGCATCACATTACTTACCGATACACTCCATTTTGAAGCCTTCCACTCTACTGGCAATAGACCACCGCGTTCTATTACATTCAATTCCGCCAAGCAAGGCTTCATTTGCATCCAATTCACTCGGGAACTCTTATTGCGTCACATTACAACGGACTCAACTCCATTCCACAACATTGCATTCCATACCACAACACTAAACCATGTTCTATCACGTTCCATTCTGCAAAATAAGGTTCCACTCTTTTCCCAAACAATGAGTAACCAGCTACCGTGTCACACTAAAACCCATTACACACCACTCCACAACTCTCCACTTCATTTCGCAACAATCCACTGTATTCTTTGCATTCCATTCCTACAATAAGGATCGATCACTTCCAACCCATTAAGGACTGTGTATTGCATCACATCAAATGCCATTCCACTCCATTCTACAATATTCTTTTCCATTCGACTACATTCCACCACGTTCTACTACATTCCATTCCGTCAAATAAGGCTCCATTCTTTTCAAAAACCATGAAGAACACTCTACTGCATGACATTACACATGATTCTAGTCCTCTCAGCAGCATTGCACTCCATTACTGAACATTTCACCATGTTCTATTGAGTTCCATTCCATGACAAAGAGCTCCATTTCCTTCGAGACTACTCAGAAACTCTATATTGTGGCACATTATACGCAATTCTAAACCCGTAGAGAAGATGGCAATTAACACCACAAAACTCCACCGTGTTCTATAGCGCTCCATTCTTTGAAAGAAGGCTCCATTCATGTCCAAAACCATCTATAACGCCCCATTGCATTACATTACACACAATGCCACTCCATTCTACATTTTACACTATTCCCCAATATTTCAGCACATTCATTTGCTTTACATTCTGGCAAATGAAGCACCGTTCGTTTCCAAACCACTCTAGAGAGCCTTACTACTTCACATTACAGCTTATTCCACACCATTCCAAAACATGGGCCTCCTTTCCACAACATTCTACCACATTCTATTGCGGTCAATTATTCCTAAGAATGATGCATTTCCTTCTAAACAATTCAAGAACATCCTATTGTGTCACTTCAGCTGCGATTCCTCTACCATTGCCAAGATTATCCTCCAGTTCCCAACATATCAACAAGTTCTAGTGAGTTTCATTGTGACAAAGACTTCACCTTTCATATCCAAACAGACCTGGAACTCTTTCTTGTGACACTTTACATCGCGTTCCACTAAATACCACAGCATTGAAGTCCATTGCACAACATTCCACCACATTCCATTCCATTACATTCCGTAAAAGAAGGCTCCGTTAATTCCAAACCATTCAGGAGCCGCCTATTGAGGCAATTCACATGCCATTCTGCACGGATCCGCTAGATTTTACTCCACTCGAATATCCCACTATGTTCTGTTGCATCCATTGTTCAACAGAAAACATCACTCTCTACAAAAACTCTGAGGGATCGTCCATTGCATCACATTACACCCCATTGCACTCCACTTCACAGTCTTAAACTCTTTTCCGCAACGTTCCACCACGTACTATTGCGCTCGATTCGGTCAAGCAATGCTGCATTCGCTTCCAAATCACTCTGGAACCCTTTATTGCGTCACATTACAACCGATTCAAGTCCATTGCAAAACATGGCAGCCATACCGCAAAACTCCACCGTGTTCTGCCTCGTACCATTCTGCCAAAGAAGGCTCCACTCTTCTCCAGAACAATCAGGAACAGTCTATTGCATCACATCACACCCCATTACAGTCCATTCCACAACCCTGAACTTCATTTCTCAAAATTCCACGGTATTCTTTTACATTCCATTCCTACAAAAACGGCTCAATTCACTTCCAACCTATTATGGTCTGTCTATTGCAACACAACAAACGCCATTCCTCTTCATTCTACAAGATTCGACTCCTTTCCACTACATTCCACCACGTACTTTTGCATTCCTTTCTGACAAATAAGGTCCATTCTTTACAAAACAATCAGAAAAACTGTACTGCGTCTTATTACAGATGTTTCCATTCCATTTCACAGCATTTCACTTAATTGCTGAAGATCTCACTATGTTCTCTTGCGTTCCTTTCCATCTAAGTGAAGTTCGTTTGCTTCCAGACCACCCGGGATCTCTATATTGTGTCACATTGCACGCGTTCAACCCCAGTCTACAAAATTGCATTTAACTACAGAAAATTCCACAACGTTCTGTAGCACTAAATTCTATCCAACAAGTACCCATTCGTTTCCAAAATAAACTGTAGTTCTCTATTGCATCACATTACACCCCATTTCAATCCATTCCACATTGTACGCCATTCCCCAATATTCCAGCACATTCCTTGGCTTTACATTCGAGGAAATGATGCACCATTCCCTTCCTAACCACTCTAGATACATTTATCATGTCACATTACAGCAAATTCCACTCCATTAAAAAACGTTCTATTGCGTTCCATTCTAAGAATGCTCCATTCGATTCCAAAAAATTCACATACTTCCTATTGTGTCACTTTATATGAAATTCCACTCTATTATGCAAGATTCTGCTGCATTCCCCAAGATTAAAACGTGTTCTGCAGAGTTCCATTTTGACCGAGTAGGCACCATTCTTATCCAAACAACCCAGGAAATCTCTGTTGTGTCACATTGCAGCACGTTCCAATCAATGCCACAGCATTGCACTCCATTGTGCAACGAGGCCACCACATTCCATTGCATTCCATTCTGTAAAATAAGTCCCCACAGCTTCCAAACCATTCAGGAAAAGCCTATTGTGTCAATTCACATGCCATTCCATGAGATTCCACAACATTCTACCAATTCAAAACACTCCACTGCGTTGTTTTGCATTCAATTGTTACAAGAAGGCACCGTTCTCGCCAAAATTTGTCAGGAACTCTCTATTGCATCACATTACGTACCGATACACTCCATTTTAAAGCCTTCCACTCTACTGGCAATAGACCACCGCGTTCTATTACATTCAATTCCGCCAAGCAAGGCTTCGTTTGCATCCAATTCACTCGGGAACTCTTATTGCGTCACATTACAACGGACTCAACTCCATTCCACAACATTGCATTCCATACCACAACACTAAACCATGTTCTATCACGTTCCATTCTGCAAAATAAAGTTCCACTCTTTTCCCAAACAAAGAGTAACCAGCTACCGTGTCACACTAAATCCCATTACACACCACTCCACAACTCTCCACTTCATTTCGCAACAATCCACTGTATTCTTTGCATTCCATTCCTACAAATAAGGATCGATCACTTCCAACCCATTAAGGACTGTGTATTGCATCACATCAAATGCCATTCCACTCCATTCTCCAATATTCTTTTCCATTCAACTACATTCCACCACGTTCTACTACATTCCATTCCGTCAAATAAGGCTCCATTCTTTTGAAAAACCATGAAGAACACTCTACTGCATGACATTACACATGATTCTAGTCCTCTCAGCAGCATTGCACTCCATTACTGAACATTTCACCATGTTCTATTGAGTTCCATTCCATGACAAAGAGCTCCATTTCCTTCGAGACTACTCAGAAACTCTATATTGTGGCACATTATACGCAATTCTAAACCAGTAGAAAAGATGGCAATTAACACCACAAAACTCCACCGTGTTCTATAGCGCTCCATTCTTTGAAAGAAGGCTCCATTCATGTCCAAAACCATCTATAACGCCCCATTGCATCACATTACACCCAATGACACTCCGTTCTACATTTTACACTATTCCCCAATGTTTCAGCACATCCATTTGTTTTACATTCTGGCCAATGAAGCACCGTTCGTTTCCAAACCACTCTAGAGAGCCTTACTACTTCACATTACAGCCTATTCCACACCATTCCAAAACATGGGCCTCCTTTCCACAACATTCTACCACATTCTATTGCGATCAATTATTCCTAAGAATGATGCATTTCCTTCTAAACAATTCAAGAACATCCTATTGTGTCACTTCAGCTGCGATTCCTCTACCATTGCCAAGATTATCCTCCAGTTCCCAACATATCAACAAGTTCTAGTGAGTTTCATTGTGACAAAGACGGCACCTTTCATATCCAAACAGACCTGGAACTCTTTCTTGTGACACTTTACATCGCGTTCCACTAAATACCACAGCATTGAAGTCCATTGCACAACATTCCACCACATTCCATTACATTACATTCCGTAAAAGAAGGCTCCGTTAATTCCAAACCATTCAGGAGCCGCCTATTGAGGCAATTCACATGCCATTCTGCACGGATCCGCTAGATTTTACTACACTCGAATATCCCACTATGTTCTGTTGCATCCATTGTTCAACAGAAGGCATCACTCTCTACAAAAACTCTGAGGGATCGTCCATTGCATCACATTACACCCCATTGCACTCCACTTCACAGTCTTAAACTCTTTTCCGCAACGTTCCACCACGTACTATTGCGCACGATTCCGTCAAGCAATGCTGCATTCGCTTCCAAATCACTCTGGAACCCTTTATTGCGTCACATTACAACCGATTCAAGTCCATTGCAAAACATGGCAGCCATACCGCAAAACTCCACCGTGTTCTGCCTCGTACCATTCTGCAAAAGAAGGCTCCACTCTTCTCCAGAACAATCAGGAACAGTCTATTGCATCACATCACACCCCATTACAGTCCATTCCACAACCCTGAACTTCATTTCTCAAAATTTCACGGTATTCTTTTACATTCCATTCCTACAAAAACGGCTCAATTCACTTCCAACCTATTATGGTCTGTCTATTGCATCACATCAAACGCCATTCCTCTTCATTCTACAAGATTCGACTCCTTTCCACTACATTCCACCACGTCCTTTTGCATTCCATTCTGACAAATAAGGTCCATTCTTTACAAAACAATCAGAAACACTGTAGTGCGTCTTTTCACAGATGATTCCATTGCATTTCACAGCATTTCACTTAATTGCTGAAGATCTCACTATGTTCTCTTGCGTTCCTTTCCATCTAAGTGAAGTCCGTTTGCTTCCAGACCAACCGGGAACTCTATATTGTGTCACATTGCACGCGTTCAACCCCAGTCTACAAAATTGCATTTAACTACAGAAAATTCCACAACGTTCTGTAGCACAAAATTCTGTCCAACAAGGACCCATTCGTTTCCAAAATAATCTGTAGTTCTCTATTGCATCACATTACACACCATTTCACACCATTCCACATTGTACACCATTCCCCAATATTCCAGCACATTCCTTGGCTTTACATTCGAGGAAATGAGACACCATTCCCTTCCTAACCACTCTAGATACATTTATCATGTCACATTACAGCAAATTCCACTCCATTCCAAAACGTTCTATTGCGTTCCATTCTAGGAATGCTCCATTCGATTCCAAAAAATTCACATACTTCCTATTGTGTCACTTTATATGAAATTCCACTCCATTATGCAAGATCCTGCTGCATTCCCCAAGATTAAAACATGTTCTACAGAGTTCCATTGTGACAGAGTAGGCACCATTCTTTCCCAAACAACCCAGGAACTCTCTGTTGCGTCACATTGCAGCACGTTCCAATCAATGCCACAGCATTGCACTCCATTGTGCAACGAGGCCACCACATTCCATTGCATTCCATTCTGTAAAATAAGTCCCCACAGCTTCCAAACCATTCAGGAAAAGCCTATTGTGTCAATTCACATGCCATTCCATGAGATTCCGCAACATTCTACCAATTCCAAACACTCCACTGCGTTGTTTTGCATTCAATTGTTACAAGAAGGCACCGTTCTCGCCAAAATCTCTCAGGAACCCTCTATTGCATCACATTACTTACCGATACACTCCATTTTGAAGCCTTCCACTCTACTGGCAATAGACCACCGCGTTCTATTACATTCAATTCCGCCAAGCAAGGCTTCATTTGCATCCAATTCACTCGGGAACTCTTATTGCGTCACATTACAACGGACTCAACTCCATTCCACAACATTGCATTCCATACCACAACACTAAACCATGTTCTATCACGTTCCATTCTGCAAAATAAGGTTCCACTCTTTTCCCAAACAATGAGTAACCAGCTACCGTGTCACACTAAAACCCATTACACACCACTCCACAACTCTCCACTTCATTTCGCAACAATCCACTGTATTCTTTGCATTCCATTCCTACAATAAGGATCGATCACTTCCAACCCATTAAGGACTGTGTATTGCATCACATCAAATGCCATTCCACTCCATTCTACAATATTCTTTTCCATTCGACTACATTCCACCACGTTCTACTACATTCCATTCCGTCAAATAAGGCTCCATTCTTTTCAAAAACCATGAAGAACACTCTACTGCATGACATTACACATGATTCTAGTCCTCTCAGCAGCATTGCACTCCATTACTGAACATTTCACCATGTTCTATTGAGTTCCATTCCATGACAAAGAGCTCCATTTCCTTCGAGACTACTCAGAAACTCTATATTGTGGCACATTATACGCAATTCTAAACCCGTAGAGAAGATGGCAATTAACACCACAAAACTCCACCGTGTTCTATAGCGCTCCATTCTTTGAAAGAAGGCTCCATTCATGTCCAAAACCAACTATAACGCCCCATTGCATTACATTACACCAAATGACACTCCATTCTACATTTTACACTATTCCCCAATATTTCAGCACATTCATTTGCTATACATTCTGGCAAATGAAGCACCGTTCGTTTCCAAACCACTCTAGAGAGCCTTACTACTTCACATTACAGCCTATTCCACACCATTCCAAAACATGGGCCTCCTTTCCACAACATTCTACCACATTCTATTGCGATCAATTATTCCTAAGAATGATGCATTTCCTTCTAAACAATTCAAGAACATCCTATTGTGTCACTTCAGCTGCGATTCCTCTACCATTGCCAAGATTATCCTCCAGTTCCCAACATATCAACAAGTTCTAGTGAGTTTCATTGTGACAAAGACGGCACCTTTCATATCCAAACAGACCTGGAACTCTTTCTTGTGACACTTTACATCGCGTTCCACTAAATACCACAGCATTGAAGTCCATTGCACAACATTCCACCACATTCCATTACATTACATTCCGTAAAAGAAGGCTCCGTTAATTCCAAACCATTCAGGAGCCGCCTATTGAGGCAATTCACATGCCATTCTGCACGGATCCGCTAGATTTTACTACACTCGAATATCCCACTATGTTCTGTTGCATCCATTGTTCAACAGAAGGCATCACTCTCTACAAAAACTCTGAGGGATCGTCCATTGCATCACATTACACCCCATTGCACTCCACTTCACAGTCTTAAACTCTTTTCCGCAACGTTCCACCACGTACTATTGCGCACGATTCCGTCAAGCAATGCTGCATTCGCTTCCAAATCACTCTGGAACCCTTTATTGCGTCACATTACAACCGATTCAAGTCCATTGCAAAACATGGCAGCCATACCGCAAAACTCCACCGTGTTCTGCCTCGTACCATTCTGCAAAAGAAGGCTCCACTCTTCTCCAGAACAATCAGGAACAGTCTATTGCATCACATCACACCCCATTACAGTCCATTCCACAACCCTGAACTTCATTTCTCAAAATTTCACGGTATTCTTTTACATTCCATTCCTACAAAAACGGCTCAATTCACTTCCAACCTATTATGGTCTGTCTATTGCATCACATCAAACGCCATTCCTCTTCATTCTACAAGATTCGACTCCTTTCCACTACATTCCACCACGTCCTTTTGCATTCCATTCTGACAAATAAGGTCCATTCTTTACAAAACAATCAGAAACACTGTAGTGCGTCTTTTCACAGATGATTCCATTGCATTTCACAGCATTTCACTTAATTGCTGAAGATCTCACTATGTTCTCTTGCGTTCCTTTCCATCTAAGTGAAGTCCGTTTGCTTCCAGACCAACCGGGAACTCTATATTGTGTCACATTGCACGCGTTCAACCCCAGTCTACAAAATTGCATTTAACTACAGAAAATTCCACAACGTTCTGTAGCACAAAATTCTGTCCAACAAGGACCCATTCGTTTCCAAAATAATCTGTAGTTCTCTATTGCATCACATTACACACCATTTCACACCATTCCACATTGTACACCATTCCCCAATATTCCAGCACATTCCTTGGCTTTACATTCGAGGAAATGAGACACCATTCCCTTCCTAACCACTCTAGATACATTTATCATGTCACATTACAGCAAATTCCACTCCATTCCAAAACGTTCTATTGCGTTCCATTCTAGGAATGCTCCATTCGATTCCAAAAAATTCACATACTTCCTATTGTGTCACTTTATATGAAATTCCACTCCATTATGCAAGATCCTGCTGCATTCCCCAAGATTAAAACATGTTCTACAGAGTTCCATTGTGACAGAGTAGGCACCATTCTTTCCCAAACAACCCAGGAACTCTCTGTTGCGTCACATTGCAGCACGTTCCAATCAATGCCACAGCATTGCACTCCATTGTGCAACGAGGCCACCACATTCCATTGCATTCCATTCTGTAAAATAAGTCCCCACAGCTTCCAAACCATTCAGGAAAAGCCTATTGTGTCAATTCACATGCCATTCCATGAGATTCCGCAACATTCTACCAATTCCAAACACTCCACTGCGTTGTTTTGCATTCAATTGTTACAAGAAGGCACCGTTCTCGCCAAAATCTCTCAGGAACCCTCTATTGCATCACATTACTTACCGATACACTCCATTTTGAAGCCTTCCACTCTACTGGCAATAGACCACCGCGTTCTATTACATTCAATTCCGCCAAGCAAGGCTTCATTTGCATTCAATTCACTCGGGAACTCTTATTGCGTCACATTACAACGGACTCAACTCCATTCCACAACATTGCATTCCATACCACAACACTAAACCATGTTCTATCACGTTCCATTCTGCAAAATAAGGTTCCACTCTTTTCCCAAACAATGAGTAACCAGCTACCGTGTCACACTAAAACCCATTACACACCACTCCACAACTCTCCACTTCATTTCGCAACAATCCACTGTATTCTTTGCATTCCATTCCTACAATAAGGATCGATCACTTCCAACCCATTAAGGACTGTGTATTGCATCACATCAAATGCCATTCCACTCCATTCTACAATATTCTTTTCCATTCGACTACATTCCACCACGTTCTACTACATTCCATTCCGTCAAATAAGGCTCCATTCTTTTCAAAAACCATGAAGAACACTCTACTGCATGACATTACACATGATTCTAGTCCTCTCAGCAGCATTGCACTCCATTACTGAACATTTCACCATGTTCTATTGAGTTCCATTCCATGACAAAGAGCTCCATTTCCTTCGAGACTACTCAGAAACTCTATATTGTGGCACATTATACGCAATTCTAAACCCGTAGAGAAGATGGCAATTAACACCACAAAACTCCACCGTGTTCTATAGCGCTCCATTCTTTGAAAGAAGGCTCCATTCATGTCCAAAACCAACTATAACGCCCCATTGCATTACATTACACCAAATGACACTCCATTCTACATTTTACACTATTCCCCAATATTTCAGCACATTCATTTGCTATACATTCTGGCAAATGAAGCACCGTTCGTTTCCAAACCACTCTAGAGAGCCTTACTACTTCACATTACAGCCTATTCCACACCATTCCAAAACATGGGCCTCCTTTCCACAACATTCTACCACATTCTATTGCGATCAATTATTCCTAAGAATGATGCATTTCCTTCTAAACAATTCAAGAACATCCTATTGTGTCACTTCAGCTGCGATTCCTCTACCATTGCCAAGATTATCCTCCAGTTCCCAACATATCAACAAGTTCTAGTGAGTTTCATTGTGACAAAGACGGCACCTTTCTTATCCAAACAGACCTGGAACTCTGTCTTGTGACACTTTACATCGCGTTCCACTAAATACCACAGCATTGAAGTCCATTGCACAACATTCCACCACATTCCATTACATTACATTCCGTAAAAGAAGGCTCCGTTAATTCCAAACCATTCAGGAGCCGCCTATTGAGGCAATTCACATGCCATTCTGCACGGATCCGCTAGATTTTACTCCACTCGAATATCCCACTATGTTCTGTTGCATCCATTGTTCAAGAGAAGGCATCACTCTCTACAAAAACTCTGAGGGATCGTCCATTGCATCACATTACAACCCATTGCACTCCACTTCACAGTCTTAAACTCTTTTCCGCAACGTTCCACCACGTACTATTGCGCTCGATTCGGTCAAGCAATGCTGCATTCGCTTCCAAATCACTCTGGAACCCTTTATTGCGTCACATTACAACCGATTCAAGTCCATTGCAAAACAAGGCAGCCATATCGCAAAACTCCACCGTGTTCTGCCTCGTACCATTCTGCCAAAGAAGGCTCCACTCTTCTCCAGAACAATCAGGAACAGTCTATTGCATCACATCACACCCCATTACAGTCCATTCCACAACACTGAACTTCATTTCTCAAAATTCCATGGTATTCTTTTACATTCCATTCCTACAAAAACGGCTCAATTCACTTCCAACCTATTATGGTCTGTCTATTGCATCACATCAAACGCCATTGATCTTCATTCTACAAGATTCGACTCCTTTCCACTACATTCCACCACGTCCTTTTGCATTCCATTCTGACAAATAAGGTCCATTCTTTACAAAACAATCAGAAACACTGTAGTGCGTCTTTTCACAGATGATTCCATTGCATTTCACAGCATTTCACTTAATTGCTGAAGATCTCACTATGTTCTCTTGCGTTCCTTTCCATCTAAGTGAAGTCCGTTTGCTTCCAGACCAACCGGGAACTCTATATTGTGTCACATTGCACGCGTTCAACCCCAGTCTACAAAATTGCATTTAACTACAGAAAATTCCACAACGTTCTGTAGCACAAAATTCTGTCCAACAAGGACCCATTCGTTTCCAAAATAATCTGTAGTTCTCTATTGCATCACATTACACACCATTTCACACCATTCCACATTGTACACCATTCCCCAATATTCCAGCACATTCCTTGGCTTTACATTCGAGGAAATGAGACACCATTCCCTTCCTAACCACTCTAGATACATTTATCATGTCACATTACAGCAAATTCCACTCCATTCCAAAACGTTCTATTGCGTTCCATTCTAGGAATGCTCCATTCGATTCCAAAAAATTCACATACTTCCTATTGTGTCACTTTATATGAAATTCCACTCCATTATGCAAGATCCTGCTGCATTCCCCAAGATTAAAACATGTTCTACAGAGTTCCATTGTGACAGAGTAGGCACCATTCTTTCCCAAACAACCCAGGAACTCTCTGTTGCGTCACATTGCAGCACGTTCCAATCAATGCCACAGCATTGCACTCCATTGTGCAACGAGGCCACCACATTCCATTGCATTCCATTCTGTAAAATAAGTCCCCACAGCTTCCAAACCATTCAGGAAAAGCCTATTGTGTCAATTCACATGCCATTCCATGAGATTCCGCAACATTCTACCAATTCCAAACACTCCACTGCGTTGTTTTGCATTCAATTGTTACAAGAAGGCACCGTTCTCGCCAAAATCTCTCAGGAACCCTCTATTGCATCACATTACTTACCGATACACTCCATTTTGAAGCCTTCCACTCTACTGGCAATAGACCACCGCGTTCTATTACATTCAATTCCGCCAAGCAAGGCTTCATTTGCATCCAATTCACTCGGGAACTCTTATTGCGTCACATTACAACGGACTCAACTCCATTCCACAACATTGCATTCCATACCACAACACTAAACCATGTTCTATCACGTTCCATTCTGCAAAATAAGGTTCCACTCTTTTCCCAAACAATGAGTAACCAGCTACCGTGTCACACTAAAACCCATTACACACCACTCCACAACTCTCCACTTCATTTCGCAACAATCCACTGTATTCTTTGCATTCCATTCCTACAATAAGGATCGATCACTTCCAACCCATTAAGGACTGTGTATTGCATCACATCAAATGCCATTCCACTCCATTCTACAATATTCTTTTCCATTCGACTACATTCCACCACGTTCTACTACATTCCATTCCGTCAAATAAGGCTCCATTCTTTTCAAAAACCATGAAGAACACTCTACTGCATGACATTACACATGATTCTAGTCCTCTCAGCAGCATTGCACTCCATTACTGAACATTTCACCATGTTCTATTGAGTTCCATTCCATGACAAAGAGCTCCATTTCCTTCGAGACTACTCAGAAACTCTATATTGTGGCACATTATACGCAATTCTAAACCCGTAGAGAAGATGGCAATTAACACCACAAAACTCCACCGTGTTCTATAGCGCTCCATTCTTTGAAAGAAGGCTCCATTCATGTCCAAAACCAACTATAACGCCCCATTGCATTACATTACACCAAATGACACTCCATTCTACATTTTACACTATTCCCCAATATTTCAGCACATTCATTTGCTATACATTCTGGCAAATGAAGCACCGTTCGTTTCCAAACCACTCTAGAGAGCCTTACTACTTCACATTACAGCCTATTCCACACCATTCCAAAACATGGGCCTCCTTTCCACAACATTCTACCACATTCTATTGCGATCAATTATTCCTAAGAATGATGCATTTCCTTCTAACAATTCAAGAACATCCTATTGTGTCACTTCAGCTGCGATTCCTCTACCATTGCCAAGATTATCCTCCAGTTCCCAACATATCAACAAGTTCTAGTGAGTTTCATTGTGACAAAGACGGCACCTTTCTTATCCAAACAGACCTGGAACTCTGTCTTGTGACACTTTACATCGCGTTCCACTAAATACCACAGCATTGAAGTCCATTGCACAGCATTCCACCACATTCCATTACATAACATTCAGTAAAAGAAGGCTCCGTTAATTCCAAACCATTCAGGAGCCGCCTATTGAGGCAATTCACATGCCATTCTGCACGGATCCGCTAGATTTTACTCCACTCGAATATCCCACTATGTTCTGTTGCATCCATTGTTCAAGAGAAGGCATCACTCTCTACAAAAACTCTGAGGGATCGTCCATTGCATCACATTACACCCCATTGCACTCCACTTCACAGTCTTAAACTCTTTTCCGCAACGTTCCACCACGTACTATTGCGCTCGATTCGGTCAAGCAATGCTGCATTCGCTTCCAAATCACTCTGGAACCCTTTATTGCGTCACATTACAACCGATTCAAGTCCATTGCAAAACAAGGCAGCCATATCGCAAAACTCCACCGTGTTCTGCCTCGTACCATTCTGCCAAAGAAGGCTCCACTCTTCTCCAGAACAATCAGGAACAGTCTATTGCATCACATCACACCCCATTACAGTCCATTCCACAACACTGAACTTCATTTCTCAAAATTCCATGGTATTCTTTTACATTCCATTCCTACAAAAACGGCTCAATTCACTTCCAACCTATTATGGTCTGTCTATTGCATCACATCAAACGCCATTGATCTTCATTCTACAAGATTCGACTCCTTTCCACTACATTCCACCACGTCCTTTTGCATTCCATTCTGACAAATAAGGTCCATTCTTTACAAAACAATCAGAAACACTGTAGTGCGTCTTTTCACAGATGATTCCATTGCATTTCACAGCATTTCACTTAATTGCTGAAGATCTCACTATGTTCTCTTGCGTTCCTTTCCATCTAAGTGAAGTCCGTTTGCTTCCAGACCAACCGGGAACTCTATATTGTGTCACATTGCACGCGTTCAACCCCAGTCTACAAAATTGCATTTAACTACAGAAAATTCCACAACGTTCTGTAGCACAAAATTCTGTCCAACAAGGACCCATTCGTTTCCAAAATAATCTGTAGTTCTCTATTGCATCACATTACACACCATTTCACACCATTCCACATTGTACACCATTCCCCAATATTCCAGCACATTCCTTGGCTTTACATTCGAGGAAATGAGACACCATTCCCTTCCTAACCACTCTAGATACATTTATCATGTCACATTACAGCAAATTCCACTCCATTCCAAAACGTTCTATTGCGTTCCATTCTAGGAATGCTCCATTCGATTCCAAAAAATTCACATACTTCCTATTGTGTCACTTTATATGAAATTCCACTCCATTATGCAAGATCCTGCTGCATTCCCCAAGATTAAAACATGTTCTACAGAGTTCCATTGTGACAGAGTAGGCACCATTCTTTCCCAAACAACCCAGGAACTCTCTGTTGCGTCACATTGCAGCACGTTCCAATCAATGCCACAGCATTGCACTCCATTGTGCAACGAGGCCACCACATTCCATTGCATTCCATTCTGTAAAATAAGTCCCCACAGCTTCCAAACCATTCAGGAAAAGCCTATTGTGTCAATTCACATGCCATTCCATGAGATTCCGCAACATTCTACCAATTCCAAACACTCCACTGCGTTGTTTTGCATTCAATTGTTACAAGAAGGCACCGTTCTCGCCAAAATCTCTCAGGAACCCTCTATTGCATCACATTACTTACCGATACACTCCATTTTGAAGCCTTCCACTCTACTGGCAATAGACCACCGCGTTCTATTACATTCAATTCCGCCAAGCAAGGCTTCATTTGCATCCAATTCACTCGGGAACTCTTATTGCGTCACATTACAACGGACTCAACTCCATTCCACAACATTGCATTCCATACCACAACACTAAACCATGTTCTATCACGTTCCATTCTGCAAAATAAGGTTCCACTCTTTTCCCAAACAATGAGTAACCAGCTACCGTGTCACACTAAAACCCATTACACACCACTCCACAACTCTCCACTTCATTTCGCAACAATCCACTGTATTCTTTGCATTCCATTCCTACAATAAGGATCGATCACTTCCAACCCATTAAGGACTGTGTATTGCATCACATCAAATGCCATTCCACTCCATTCTACAATATTCTTTTCCATTCGACTACATTCCACCACGTTCTACTACATTCCATTCCGTCAAATAAGGCTCCATTCTTTTCAAAAACCATGAAGAACACTCTACTGCATGACATTACACATGATTCTAGTCCTCTCAGCAGCATTGCACTCCATTACTGAACATTTCACCATGTTCTATTGAGTTCCATTCCATGACAAAGAGCTCCATTTCCTTCGAGACTACTCAGAAACTCTATATTGTGGCACATTATACGCAATTCTAAACCCGTAGAGAAGATGGCAATTAACACCACAAAACTCCACCGTGTTCTATAGCGCTCCATTCTTTGAAAGAAGGCTCCATTCATGTCCAAAACCAACTATAACGCCCCATTGCATTACATTACACCAAATGACACTCCATTCTACATTTTACACTATTCCCCAATATTTCAGCACATTCATTTGCTATACATTCTGGCAAATGAAGCACCGTTCGTTTCCAAACCACTCTAGAGAGCCTTACTACTTCACATTACAGCCTATTCCACACCATTCCAAAACATGGGCCTCCTTTCCACAACATTCTACCACATTCTATTGCGATCAATTATTCCTAAGAATGATGCATTTCCTTCTAAACAATTCAAGAACATCCTATTGTGTCACTTCAGCTGCGATTCCTCTACCATTGCCAAGATTATCCTCCAGTTCCCAACATATCAACAAGTTCTAGTGAGTTTCATTGTGACAAAGACGGCACCTTTCTTATCCAAACAGACCTGGAACTCTGTCTTGTGACACTTTACATCGCGTTCCACTAAATACCACAGCATTGAAGTCCATTGCACAACATTCCACCACATTCCATTACATTACATTCCGTAAAAGAAGGCTCCGTTAATTCCAAACCATTCAGGAGCCGCCTATTGAGGCAATTCACATGCCATTCTGCACGGATCCGCTAGATTTTACTCCACTCGAATATCCCACTATGTTCTGTTGCATCCATTGTTCAAGAGAAGGCATCACTCTCTACAAAAACTCTGAGGGATCGTCCATTGCATCACATTACAACCCATTGCACTCCACTTCACAGTCTTAAACTCTTTTCCGCAACGTTCCACC
The DNA here is from genome assembly GCF_030020395.1 of Manis pentadactyla. NCBI lineage: Eukaryota > Metazoa > Chordata > Mammalia > Pholidota > Manidae > Manis > Manis pentadactyla. Next base: position 365,857 of record NW_026644600.1, on the reverse strand, counting down.
ACGTACTATTGCGCTCGATTCGGTCAAGCAATGCTGCATTCGCTTCCAAATCACTCTGGAACCCTTTATTGCGTCACATTACAACCGATTCAAGTCCATTGCAAAACAAGGCAGCCATATCGCAAAACTCCACCGTGTTCTGCCTCGTACCATTCTGCCAAAGAAGGCTCCACTCTTCTCCAGAACAATCAGGAACAGTCTATTGCATCACATCACACCCCATTACAGTCCATTCCACAACACTGAACTTCATTTCTCAAAATTCCATGGTATTCTTTTACATTCCATTCCTACAAAAACGGCTCAATTCACTTCCAACCTATTATGGTCTGTCTATTGCATCACATCAAACGCCATTGATCTTCATTCTACAAGATTCGACTCCTTTCCACTACATTCCACCACGTCCTTTTGCATTCCATTCTGACAAATAAGGTCCATTCTTTACAAAACAATCAGAAACACTGTAGTGCGTCTTTTCACAGATGATTCCATTGCATTTCACAGCATTTCACTTAATTGCTGAAGATCTCACTATGTTCTCTTGCGTTCCTTTCCATCTAAGTGAAGTCCGTTTGCTTCCAGACCAACCGGGAACTCTATATTGTGTCACATTGCACGCGTTCAACCCCAGTCTACAAAATTGCATTTAACTACAGAAAATTCCACAACGTTCTGTAGCACAAAATTCTGTCCAACCAGGACCCATTCGTTTCCAAAATAATCTGTAGTTCTCTATTGCATCACATTACACACCATTTCACACCATTCCACATTGTACACCATTCCCCAATATTCCAGCACATTCCTTGGCTTTACATTCGAGGAAATGAGACACCATTCCCTTCCTAACCACTCTAGATACATTTATCATGTCACATTACAGCAAATTCCACTCCATTCCAAAACGTTCTATTGCGTTCCATTCTAGGAATGCTCCATTCGATTCCAAAAAATTCACATACTTCCTATTGTGTCACTTTATATGAAATTCCACTCCATTATGCAAGATCCTGCTGCATTCCCCAAGATTAAAACATGTTCTACAGAGTTCCATTGTGACAGAGTAGGCACCATTCTTTCCCAAACAACCCAGGAACTCTCTGTTGCGTCACATTGCAGCACGTTCCAATCAATGCCACAGCATTGCACTCCATTGTGCAACGAGGCCACCACATTCCATTGCATTCCATTCTGTAAAATAAGTCCCCACAGCTTCCAAACCATTCAGGAAAAGCCTATTGTGTCAATTCACATGCCATTCCATGAGATTCCGCAACATTCTACCAATTCCAAACACTCCACTGCGTTGTTTTGCATTCAATTGTTACAAGAAGGCACCGTTCTCGCCAAAATCTCTCAGGAACCCTCTATTGCATCACATTACTTACCGATACACTCCATTTTGAAGCCTTCCACTCTACTGGCAATAGACCACCGCGTTCTATTACATTCAATTCCGCCAAGCAAGGCTTCATTTGCATCCAATTCACTCGGGAACTCTTATTGCGTCACATTACAACGGACTCAACTCCATTCCACAACATTGCATTCCATACCACAACACTAAACCATGTTCTATCACGTTCCATTCTGCAAAATAAGGTTCCACTCTTTTCCCAAACAATGAGTAACCAGCTACCGTGTCACACTAAAACCCATTACACACCACTCCACAACTCTCCACTTCATTTCGCAACAATCCACTGTATTCTTTGCATTCCATTCCTACAATAAGGATCGATCACTTCCAACCCATTAAGGACTGTGTATTGCATCACATCAAATGCCATTCCACTCCATTCTACAATATTCTTTTCCATTCGACTACATTCCACCACGTTCTACTACATTCCATTCCGTCAAATAAGGCTCCATTCTTTTCAAAAACCATGAAGAACACTCTACTGCATGACATTACACATGATTCTAGTCCTCTCAGCAGCATTGCACTCCATTACTGAACATTTCACCATGTTCTATTGAGTTCCATTCCATGACAAAGAGCTCCATTTCCTTCGAGACTACTCAGAAACTCTATATTGTGGCACATTATACGCAATTCTAAACCCGTAGAGAAGATGGCAATTAACACCACAAAACTCCACCGTGTTCTATAGCGCTCCATTCTTTGAAAGAAGGCTCCATTCATGTCCAAAACCAACTATAACGCCCCATTGCATTACATTACACCAAATGACACTCCATTCTACATTTTGCACTATTCCCCAATATTTCAGCACATTCATTTGCTATACATTCTGGCAAATGAAGCACCGTTCGTTTCCAAACCACTCTAGAGAGCCTTACTACTTCACATTACAGCCTATTCCACACCATTCCAAAACATGGGCCTCCTTTCCACAACATTCTACCACATTCTATTGCGATCAATTATTCCTAAGAATGATGCATTTCCTTCTAAACAATTCAAGAACATCCTATTGTGTCACTTCAGCTGCGATTCCTCTACCATTGCCAAGATTATCCTCCAGTTCCCAACATATCAACAAGTTCTAGTGAGTTTCATTGTGACAAAGACGGCACCTTTCTTATCCAAACAGACCTGGAACTCTGTCTTGTGACACTTTACATCGCGTTCCACTAAATACCACAGCATTGAAGTCCATTGCACAACATTCCACCACATTCCATTACATTACATTCCGTAAAAGAAGGCTCCGTTAATTCCAAACCATTCAGGAGCCGCCTATTGAGGCAATTCACATGCCATTCTGCACGGATCCGCTAGATTTTACTCCACTCGAATATCCCACTATGTTCTGTTGCATCCATTGTTCAAGAGAAGGCATCACTCTCTACAAAAACTCTGAGGGATCGTCCATTGCATCACATTACAACCCATTGCACTCCACTTCACAGTCTTAAACTCTTTTCCGCAACGTTCCACCACGTACTATTGCGCTCGATTCGGTCAAGCAATGCTGCATTCGCTTCCAAATCACTCTGGAACCCTTTATTGCGTCACATTACAACCGATTCAAGTCCATTGCAAAACAAGGCAGCCATATCGCAAAACTCCACCGTGTTCTGCCTCGTACCATTCTGCCAAAGAAGGCTCCACTCTTCTCCAGAACAATCAGGAACAGTCTATTGCATCACATCACACCCCATTACAGTCCATTCCACAACACTGAACTTCATTTCTCAAAATTCCATGGTATTCTTTTACATTCCATTCCTACAAAAACGGCTCAATTCACTTCCAACCTATTATGGTCTGTCTATTGCATCACATCAAACGCCATTGATCTTCATTCTACAAGATTCGACTCCTTTCCACTACATTCCACCACGTCCTTTTGCATTCCATTCTGACAAATAAGGTCCATTCTTTACAAAACAATCAGAAACACTGTAGTGCGTCTTTTCACAGATGATTCCATTGCATTTCACAGCATTTCACTTAATTGCTGAAGATCTCACTATGTTCTCTTGCGTTCCTTTCCATCTAAGTGAAGTCCGTTTGCTTCCAGACCAACCGGGAACTCTATATTGTGTCACATTGCACGCGTTCAACCCCAGTCTACAAAATTGCATTTAACTACAGAAAATTCCACAACGTTCTGTAGCACAAAATTCTGTCCAACCAGGACCCATTCGTTTCCAAAATAATCTGTAGTTCTCTATTGCATCACATTACACACCATTTCACACCATTCCACATTGTACACCATTCCCCAATATTCCAGCACATTCCTTGGCTTTACATTCGAGGAAATGAGACACCATTCCCTTCCTAACCACTCTAGATACATTTATCATGTCACATTACAGCAAATTCCACTCCATTCCAAAACGTTCTATTGCGTTCCATTCTAGGAATGCTCCATTCGATTCCAAAAAATTCACATACTTCCTATTGTGTCACTTTATATGAAATTCCACTCCATTATGCAAGATCCTGCTGCATTCCCCAAGATTAAAACATGTTCTACAGAGTTCCATTGTGACAGAGTAGGCACCATTCTTTCCCAAACAACCCAGGAACTCTCTGTTGCGTCACATTGCAGCACGTTCCAATCAATGCCACAGCATTGCACTCCATTGTGCAACGAGGCCACCACATTCCATTGCATTCCATTCTGTAAAATAAGTCCCCACAGCTTCCAAACCATTCAGGAAAAGCCTATTGTGTCAATTCACATGCCATTCCATGAGATTCCGCAACATTCTACCAATTCCAAACACTCCACTGCGTTGTTTTGCATTCAATTGTTACAAGAAGGCACCGTTCTCGCCAAAATCTCTCAGGAACCCTCTATTGCATCACATTACTTACCGATACACTCCATTTTGAAGCCTTCCACTCTACTGGCAATAGACCACCGCGTTCTATTACATTCAATTCCGCCAAGCAAGGCTTCATTTGCATCCAATTCACTCGGGAACTCTTATTGCGTCACATTACAACGGACTCAACTCCATTCCACAACATTGCATTCCATACCACAACACTAAACCATGTTCTATCACGTTCCATTCTGCAAAATAAGGTTCCACTCTTTTCCCAAACAATGAGTAACCAGCTACCGTGTCACACTAAAACCCATTACACACCACTCCACAACTCTCCACTTCATTTCGCAACAATCCACTGTATTCTTTGCATTCCATTCCTACAATAAGGATCGATCACTTCCAACCCATTAAGGACTGTGTATTGCATCACATCAAATGCCATTCCACTCCATTCTACAATATTCTTTTCCATTCGACTACATTCCACCACGTTCTACTACATTCCATTCCGTCAAATAAGGCTCCATTCTTTTCAAAAACCATGAAGAACACTCTACTGCATGACATTACACATGATTCTAGTCCTCTCAGCAGCATTGCACTCCATTACTGAACATTTCACCATGTTCTATTGAGTTCCATTCCATGACAAAGAGCTCCATTTCCTTCGAGACTACTCAGAAACTCTATATTGTGGCACATTATACGCAATTCTAAACCCGTAGAGAAGATGGCAATTAACACCACAAAACTCCACCGTGTTCTATAGCGCTCCATTCTTTGAAAGAAGGCTCCATTCATGTCCAAAACCAACTATAACGCCCCATTGCATTACATTACACCAAATGACACTCCATTCTACATTTTACACTATTCCCCAATATTTCAGCACATTCATTTGCTATACATTCTGGCAAATGAAGCACCGTTCGTTTCCAAACCACTCTAGAGAGCCTTACTACTTCACATTACAGCCTATTCCACACCATTCCAAAACATGGGCCTCCTTTCCACAACATTCTACCACATTCTATTGCGATCAATTATTCCTAAGAATGATGCATTTCCTTCTAAACAATTCAAGAACATCCTATTGTGTCACTTCAGCTGCGATTCCTCTACCATTGCCAAGATTATCCTCCAGTTCCCAACATATCAACAAGTTCTAGTGAGTTTCATTGTGACAAAGACGGCACCTTTCTTATCCAAACAGACCTGGAACTCTGTCTTGTGACACTTTACATCGCGTTCCACTAAATACCACAGCATTGAAGTCCATTGCACAACATTCCACCACATTCCATTACATTACATTCCGTAAAAGAAGGCTCCGTTAATTCCAAACCATTCAGGAGCCGCCTATTGAGGCAATTCACATGCCATTCTGCACGGATCCGCTAGATTTTACTCCACTCGAATATCCCACTATGTTCTGTTGCATCCATTGTTCAAGAGAAGGCATCACTCTCTACAAAAACTCTGAGGGATCGTCCATTGCATCACATTACAACCCATTGCACTCCACTTCACAGTCTTAAACTCTTTTCCGCAACGTTCCACCACGTACTATTGCGCTCGATTCGGTCAAGCAATGCTGCATTCGCTTCCAAATCACTCTGGAACCCTTTATTGCGTCACATTACAACCGATTCAAGTCCATTGCAAAACAAGGCAGCCATATCGCAAAACTCCACCGTGTTCTGCCTCGTACCATTCTGCCAAAGAAGGCTCCACTCTTCTCCAGAACAATCAGGAACAGTCTATTGCATCACATCACACCCCATTACAGTCCATTCCACAACACTGAACTTCATTTCTCAAAATTCCATGGTATTCTTTTACATTCCATTCCTACAAAAACGGCTCAATTCACTTCCAACCTATTATGGTCTGTCTATTGCATCACATCAAACGCCATTGATCTTCATTCTACAAGATTCGACTCCTTTCCACTACATTCCACCACGTCCTTTTGCATTCCATTCTGACAAATAAGGTCCATTCTTTACAAAACAATCAGAAACACTGTAGTGCGTCTTTTCACAGATGATTCCATTGCATTTCACAGCATTTCACTTAATTGCTGAAGATCTCACTATGTTCTCTTGCGTTCCTTTCCATCTAAGTGAAGTCCGTTTGCTTCCAGACCAACCGGGAACTCTATATTGTGTCACATTGCACGCGTTCAACCCCAGTCTACAAAATTGCATTTAACTACAGAAAATTCCACAACGTTCTGTAGCACAAAATTCTGTCCAACCAGGACCCATTCGTTTCCAAAATAATCTGTAGTTCTCTATTGCATCACATTACACACCATTTCACACCATTCCACATTGTACACCATTCCCCAATATTCCAGCACATTCCTTGGCTTTACATTCGAGGAAATGAGACACCATTCCCTTCCTAACCACTCTAGATACATTTATCATGTCACATTACAGCAAATTCCACTCCATTCCAAAACGTTCTATTGCGTTCCATTCTAGGAATGCTCCATTCGATTCCAAAAAATTCACATACTTCCTATTGTGTCACTTTATATGAAATTCCACTCCATTATGCAAGATCCTGCTGCATTCCCCAAGATTAAAACATGTTCTACAGAGTTCCATTGTGACAGAGTAGGCACCATTCTTTCCCAAACAACCCAGGAACTCTCTGTTGCGTCACATTGCAGCACGTTCCAATCAATGCCACAGCATTGCACTCCATTGTGCAACGAGGCCACCACATTCCATTGCATTCCATTCTGTAAAATAAGTCCCCACAGCTTCCAAACCATTCAGGAAAAGCCTATTGTGTCAATTCACATGCCATTCCATGAGATTCCGCAAAATTCTACCAATTCCAAACACTCCACTGCGTTGTTTTGCATTCAATTGTTACAAGAAGGCACCGTTCTCGCCAAAATCTCTCAGGAACCCTCTATTGCATCACATTACTTACCGATACACTCCATTTTGAAGCCTTCCACTCTACTGGCAATAGACCACCGCGTTCTATTACATTCAATTCCGCCAAGCAAGGCTTCATTTGCATCCAATTCACTCGGGAACTCTTATTGCGTCACATTACAACGGACTCAACTCCATTCCACAACATTGCATTCCATACCACAACACTAAACCATGTTCTATCACGTTCCATTCTGCAAAATAAGGTTCCACTCTTTTCCCAAACAATGAGTAACCAGCTACCGTGTCACACTAAAACCCATTACACACCACTCCACAACTCTCCACTTCATTTCGCAACAATCCACTGTATTCTTTGCATTCCATTCCTACAATAAGGATCGATCACTTCCAACCCATTAAGGACTGTGTATTGCATCACATCAAATGCCATTCCACTCCATTCTACAATATTCTTTTCCATTCGACTACATTCCACCACGTTCTACTACATTCCATTCCGTCAAATAAGGCTCCATTCTTTTCAAAAACCATGAAGAACACTCTACTGCATGACATTACACATGATTCTAGTCCTCTCAGCAGCATTGCACTCCATTACTGAACATTTCACCATGTTCTATTGAGTTCCATTCCATGACAAAGAGCTCCATTTCCTTCGAGACTACTCAGAAACTCTATATTGTGGCACATTATACGCAATTCTAAACCCGTAGAGAAGATGGCAATTAACACCACAAAACTCCACCGTGTTCTATAGCGCTCCATTCTTTGAAAGAAGGCTCCATTCATGTCCAAAACCAACTATAACGCCCCATTGCATTACATTACACCAAATGACACTCCATTCTACATTTTACACTATTCCCCAATATTTCAGCACATTCATTTGCTATACATTCTGGCAAATGAAGCACCGTTCGTTTCCAAACCACTCTAGAGAGCCTTACTACTTCACATTACAGCCTATTCCACACCATTCCAAAACATGGGCCTCCTTTCCACAACATTCTACCACATTCTATTGCGATCAATTATTCCTAAGAATGATGCATTTCCTTCTAAACAATTCAAGAACATCCTATTGTGTCACTTCAGCTGCGATTCCTCTACCATTGCCAAGATTATCCTCCAGTTCCCAACATATCAACAAGTTCTAGTGAGTTTCATTGTGACAAAGACGGCACCTTTCTTATCCAAACAGACCTGGAACTCTGTCTTGTGACACTTTACATCGCGTTCCACTAAATACCACAGCATTGAAGTCCATTGCACAACATTCCACCACATTCCATTACATTACATTCCGTAAAAGAAGGCTCCGTTAATTCCAAACCATTCAGGAGCCGCCTATTGAGGCAATTCACATGCCATTCTGCACGGATCCGCTAGATTTTACTCCACTCGAATATCCCACTATGTTCTGTTGCATCCATTGTTCAAGAGAAGGCATCACTCTCTACAAAAACTCTGAGGGATCGTCCATTGCATCACATTACAACCCATTGCACTCCACTTCACAGTCTTAAACTCTTTTCCGCAACGTTCCACCACGTACTATTGCGCTCGATTCGGTCAAGCAATGCTGCATTCGCTTCCAAATCACTCTGGAACCCTTTATTGCGTCACATTACAACCGATTCAAGTCCATTGCAAAACAAGGCAGCCATATCGCAAAACTCCACCGTGTTCTGCCTCGTACCATTCTGCCAAAGAAGGCTCCACTCTTCTCCAGAACAATCAGGAACAGTCTATTGCATCACATCACACCCCATTACAGTCCATTCCACAACACTGAACTTCATTTCTCAAAATTCCATGGTATTCTTTTACATTCCATTCCTACAAAAACGGCTCAATTCACTTCCAACCTATTATGGTCTGTCTATTGCATCACATCAAACGCCATTGATCTTCATTCTACAAGATTCGACTCCTTTCCACTACATTCCACCACGTCCTTTTGCATTCCATTCTGACAAATAAGGTCCATTCTTTACAAAACAATCAGAAACACTGTAGTGCGTCTTTTCACAGATGATTCCATTGCATTTCACAGCATTTCACTTAATTGCTGAAGATCTCACTATGTTTTCTTGCGTTCCTTTCCATCTAAGTGAAGTCCGTTTGCTTCCAGACCAACCGGGAACTCTATATTGTGTCACATTGCACGCGTTCAACCCCAGTCTACAAAATTGCATTTAACTACAGAAAATTCCACAACGTTCTGTAGCACAAAATTCTGTCCAACAAGGACCCATTCGTTTCCAAAAGAATCTGTAGTTCTCTACTGCATCACATTACACACCATTTCACACCATTCCACATTGTACACCATTCCCCAATATTCCAGCACATTCCTTGGCTTTACATTCGAGGAAATGAGACACCATTCCCTTCCTAACCACTCTAGATACATTTATCATGTCACATTACAGCAAATTCCACTCCATTCCAAAACGTTCTATTGCGTTCCATTCTAGGAATGCTCCATTCGATTCCAAAAAATTCACATACTTCCTATTGTGTCACTTTATATGAAATTCCACTCCATTATGCAAGATCCTGCTGCATTCCCCAAGATTAAAACATGTTCTACAGAGTTCCATTGTGACAGAGTAGGCACCATTCTTTCCCAAACAACCCAGGAACTCTCTGTTGCGTCACATTGCAGCACGTTCCAATCAATGCCACAGCATTGCACTCCATTGTGCAACGAGGCCACCACATTCCATTGCATTCCATTCTGTAAAATAAGTCCCCACAGCTTCCAAACCATTCAGGAAAAGCCTATTGTGTCAATTCACATGCCATTCCATGAGATTCCGCAAAATTCTACCAATTCCAAACACTCCACTGCGTTGTTTTGCATTCAATTGTTACAAGAAGGCACCGTTCTCGCCAAAATCTCTCAGGAACCCTCTATTGCATCACATTACTTACCGATACACTCCATTTTGAAGCCTTCCACTCTACTGGCAATAGACCACCGCGTTCTATTACATTCAATTCCGCCAAGCAAGGCTTCATTTGCATCCAATTCACTCGGGAACTCTTATTGCGTCACATTACAACGGACTCAACTCCATTCCACAACATTGCATTCCATACCACAACACTAAACCATGTTCTATCACGTTCCATTCTGCAAAATAAGGTTCCACTCTTTTCCCAAACAATGAGTAACCAGCTACCGTGTCACACTAAAACCCATTACACACCACTCCACAACTCTCCACTTCATTTCGCAACAATCCACTGTATTCTTTGCATTCCATTCCTACAATAAGGATCGATCACTTCCAACCCATTAAGGACTGTGTATTGCATCACATCAAATGCCATTCCACTCCATTCTACAATATTCTTTTCCATTCGACTACATTCCACCACGTTCTACTACATTCCATTCCGTCAAATAAGGCTCCATTCTTTTCAAAAACCATGAAGAACACTCTACTGCATGACATTACACATGATTCTAGTCCTCTCAGCAGCATTGCACTCCATTACTGAACATTTCACCATGTTCTATTGAGTTCCATTCCATGACAAAGAGCTCCATTTCCTTCGAGACTACTCAGAAACTCTATATTGTGGCACATTATACGCAATTCTAAACCCGTAGAGAAGATGGCAATTAACACCACAAAACTCCACCGTGTTCTATAGCGCTCCATTCTTTGAAAGAAGGCTCCATTCATGTCCAAAACCAACTATAACGCCCCATTGCATTACATTACACCAAATGACACTCCATTCTACATTTTACACTATTCCCCAATATTTCAGCACATTCATTTGCTATACATTCTGGCAAATGAAGCACCGTTCGTTTCCAAACCACTCTAGAGAGCCTTACTACTTCACATTACAGCCTATTCCACACCATTCCAAAACATGGGCCTCCTTTCCACAACATTCTACCACATTCTATTGCGATCAATTATTCCTAAGAATGATGCATTTCCTTCTAACAATTCAAGAACATCCTATTGTGTCACTTCAGCTGCGATTCCTCTACCATTGCCAAGATTATCCTCCAGTTCCCAACATATCAACAAGTTCTAGTGAGTTTCATTGTGACAAAGACGGCACCTTTCTTATCCAAACAGACCTGGAACTCTGTCTTGTGACACTTTACATCGCGTTCCACTAAATACCACAGCATTGAAGTCCATTGCACAACATTCCACCACATTCCATTACATTACATTCCGTAAAAGAAGGCTCCGTTAATTCCAAACCATTCAGGAGCCGCCTATTGAGGCAATTCACATGCCATTCTGCACGGATCCGCTAGATTTTACTCCACTCGAATATCCCACTATGTTCTGTTGCATCCATTGTTCAAGAGAAGGCATCACTCTCTACAAAAACTCTGAGGGATCGTCCATTGCATCACATTACACCCCATTGCACTCCACTTCACAGTCTTAAACTCTTTTCCGCAACGTTCCACCACGTACTATTGCGCTCGATTCGGTCAAGCATTGCTGCATTCGCTTCCAAATCACTCTGGAACCCTTTATTGCGTCACATTACAACCGATTCAAGTCCATTGCAAAACAAGGCAGCCATATCGGAAAACTCCACCGTGTTCTGCCTCGTACCATTCTGCCAAAGAAGGCTCCACTCTTCTCCAGAACAATCAGGAACAGTCTATTGCATCACATCACACCCCATTACAGTCCATTCCACAACACTGAACTTCATTTCTCAAAATTCCATGGTATTCTTTTACATTCCATTCCTACAAAAACGGCTCAATTCACTTCCAACCTATTATGGTCTGTCTATTGCATCACATCAAACGCCATTGATCTTCATTCTACAAGATTCGACTCCTTTCCACTACATTCCACCACGTCCTTTTGCATTCCATTCTGACAAATAAGGTCCATTCTTTACAAAACAATCAGAAACACTGTAGTGCGTCTTTTCACAGATGATTCCATTGCATTTCACAGCATTTCACTTAATTGCTGAAGATCTCACTATGTTCTCTTGCGTTCCTTTCCATCTAAGTGAAGTCCGTTTGCTTCCAGACCAACCGGGAACTCTATATTGTGTCACATTGCACGCGTTCAACCCCAGTCTACAAAATTGCATTTAACTACAGAAAATTCCACAACGTTCTGTAGCACAAAATTCTGTCCAACAAGGACCCATTCGTTTCCAAAAGAATCTGTAGTTCTCTACTGCATCACATTACACACCATTTCACACCATTCCACATTGTACACCATTCCCCAATATTCCAGCACATTCCTTGGCTTTACATTCGAGGAAATGAGACACCATTCCCTTCCTAACCACTCTAGATACATTTATCATGTCACATTACAGCAAATTCCACTCCATTCCAAAACGTTCTATTGCGTTCCATTCTAGGAATGCTCCATTCGATTCCAAAAAATTCACATACTTCCTATTGTGTCACTTTATATGAAATTCCACTCCATTATGCAAGATCCTGCTGCATTCCCCAAGATTAAAACATGTTCTACAGAGTTCCATTGTGACAGAGTAGGCACCATTCTTTCCCAAACAACCCAGGAACTCTCTGTTGCGTCACATTGCAGCACGTTCCAATCAATGCCACAGCATTGCACTCCATTGTGCAACGAGGCCACCACATTCCATTGCATTCCATTCTGTAAAATAAGTCCCCACAGCTTCCAAACCATTCAGGAAAAGCCTATTGTGTCAATTCACATGCCATTCCATGAGATTCCGCAACATTCTACCAATTCCAAACACTCCACTGCGTTGTTTTGCATTCAATTGTTACAAGAAGGCACCGTTCTCGCCAAAATCTCTCAGGAACCCTCTATTGCATCACATTACTTACCGATACACTCCATTTTGAAGCCTTCCACTCTACTGGCAATAGACCACCGCGTTCTATTACATTCAATTCCGCCAAGCAAGGCTTCATTTGCATCCAATTCACTCGGGAACTCTTATTGCGTCACATTACAACGGACTCAACTCCATTCCACAACATTGCATTCCATACCACAACACTAAACCATGTTCTATCACGTTCCATTCTGCAAAATAAGGTTCCACTCTTTTCCCAAACAATGAGTAACCAGCTACCGTGTCACACTAAAACCCATTACACACCACTCCACAACTCTCCACTTCATTTCGCAACAATCCACTGTATTCTTTGCATTCCATTCCTACAATAAGGATCGATCACTTCCAACCCATTAAGGACTGTGTATTGCATCACATCAAATGCCATTCCACTCCATTCTACAATATTCTTTTCCATTCGACTACATTCCACCACGTTCTACTACATTCCATTCCGTCAAATAAGGCTCCATTCTTTTCAAAAACCATGAAGAACACTCTACTGCATGACATTACACATGATTCTAGTCCTCTCAGCAGCATTGCACTCCATTACTGAACATTTCACCATGTTCTATTGAGTTCCATTCCATGACAAAGAGCTCCATTTCCTTCGAGACTACTCAGAAACTCTATATTGTGGCACATTATACGCAATTCTAAACCCGTAGAGAAGATGGCAATTAACACCACAAAACTCCACCGTGTTCTATAGCGCTCCATTCTTTGAAAGAAGGCTCCATTCATGTCCAAAACCAACTATAACGCCCCATTGCATTACATTACACCAAATGACACTCCATTCTACATTTTACACTATTCCCCAATATTTCAGCACATTCATTTGCTATACATTCTGGCAAATGAAGCACCGTTCGTTTCCAAACCACTCTAGAGAGCCTTACTACTTCACATTACAGCCTATTCCACACCATTCCAAAACATGGGCCTCCTTTCCACAACATTCTACCACATTCTATTGCGATCAATTATTCCTAAGAATGATGCATTTCCTTCTAACAATTCAAGAACATCCTATTGTGTCACTTCAGCTGCGATTCCTCTACCATTGCCAAGATTATCCTCCAGTTCCCAACATATCAACAAGTTCTAGTGAGTTTCATTGTGACAAAGACGGCACCTTTCTTATCCAAACAGACCTGGAACTCTGTCTTGTGACACTTTACATCGCGTTCCACTAAATACCACAGCATTGAAGTCCATTGCACAACATTCCACCACATTCCATTACATTACATTCCGTAAAAGAAGGCTCCGTTAATTCCAAACCATTCAGGAGCCGCCTATTGAGGCAATTCACATGCCATTCTGCACGGATCCGCTAGATTTTACTCCACTCGAATATCCCACTATGTTCTGTTGCATCCATTGTTCAAGAGAAGGCATCACTCTCTACAAAAACTCTGAGGGATCGTCCATTGCATCACATTACACCCCATTGCACTCCACTTCACAGTCTTAAACTCTTTTCCGCAACGTTCCACCACGTACTATTGCGCTCGATTCGGTCAAGCAATGCTGCATTCGCTTCCAAATCACTCTGGAACCCTTTATTGCGTCACATTACAACCGATTCAAGTCCATTGCAAAACAAGGCAGAAATATCGCAAAACTCCACCGTGTTCTGCCTCGTACCATTCTGCCAAAGAAGGCTCCACTCTTCTCCAGAACAATCAGGAACAGTCTATTGCATCACATCACACCCCATTACAGTCCATTCCACAACACTGAACTTCATTTCTCAAAATTCCATGGTATTCTTTTACATTCCATTCCTACAAAAACGGCTCAATTCACTTCCAACCTATTATGGTCTGTCTATTGCATCACATCAAACGCCATTGATCTTCATTCTACAAGATTCGACTCCTTTCCACTACATTCCACCACGTCCTTTTGCATTCCATTCTGACAAATAAGGTCCATTCTTTACAAAACAATCAGAAACACTGTAGTGCGTCTTTTCACAGATGATTCCATTGCATTTCACAGCATTTCACTTAATTGCTGAAGATCTCACTATGTTCTCTTGCGTTCCTTTCCATCTAAGTGAAGTCCGTTTGCTTCCAGACCAACCGGGAACTCTATATTGTGTCACATTGCACGCGTTCAACCCCAGTCTACAAAATTGCATTTAACTACAGAAAATTCCACAACGTTCTGTAGCACAAAATTCTGTCCAACAAGGACCCATTCGTTTCCAAAATAATCTGTAGTTCTCTATTGCATCACATTACACACCATTTCACACCATTCCACATTGTACACCATTCCCCAATATTCCAGCACATTCCTTGGCTTTACATTCGAGGAAATGAGACACCATTCCCTTCCTAACCACTCTAGATACATTTATCATGTCACATTACAGCAAATTCCACTCCATTCCAAAACGTTCTATTGCGTTCCATTCTAGGAATGCTCCATTCGATTCCAAAAAATTCACATACTTCCTATTGTGTCACTTTATATGAAATTCCACTCCATTATGCAAGATCCTGCTGCATTCCCCAAGATTAAAACATGTTCTACAGAGTTCCATTGTGACAGAGTAGGCACCATTCTTTCCCAAACAACCCAGGAACTCTCTGTTGCGTCACATTGCAGCACGTTCCAATCAATGCCACAGCATTGCACTCCATTGTGCAACGAGGCCACCACATTCCATTGCATTCCATTCTGTAAAATAAGTCCCCACAGCTTCCAAACCATTCAGGAAAAGCCTATTGTGTCAATTCACATGCCATTCCATGAGATTCCGCAACATTCTACCAATTCCAAACACTCCACTGCGTTGTTTTGCATTCAATTGTTACAAGAAGGCACCGTTCTCGCCAAAATCTCTCAGGAACCCTCTATTGCATCACATTACTTACCGATACACTCCATTTTGAAGCCTTCCACTCTACTGGCAATAGACCACCGCGTTCTATTACATTCAATTCCGCCAAGCAAGGCTTCATTTGCATCCAATTCACTCGGGAACTCTTATTGCGTCACATTACAACGGACTCAACTCCATTCCACAACATTGCATTCCATACCACAACACTAAACCATGTTCTATCACGTTCCATTCTGCAAAATAAGGTTCCACTCTTTTCCCAAACAATGAGTAACCAGCTACCGTGTCACACTAAAACCCATTACACACCACTCCACAACTCTCCACTTCATTTCGCAACAATCCACTGTATTCTTTGCATTCCATTCCTACAATAAGGATCGATCACTTCCAACCCATTAAGGACTGTGTATTGCATCACATCAAATGCCATTCCACT
The DNA here is from genome assembly GCF_030020395.1 of Manis pentadactyla. Classification (NCBI taxonomy): domain Eukaryota; kingdom Metazoa; phylum Chordata; class Mammalia; order Pholidota; family Manidae; genus Manis; species Manis pentadactyla. Next base: position 349,500 of record NW_026644600.1, on the reverse strand, counting down.
CCATTCTACAATATTCTTTTCCATTCGACTACATTCCACCACGTTCTACTACATTCCATTCCGTCAATTAAGGCTCCATTCTTTTCAAAAACCATGAAGAACACTCTACTGCATGACATTACACATGATTCTAGTCCTCTCAGCAGCATTGCACTCCATTACTGAACATTTCACCATGTTCTATTGAGTTCCATTCCATGACAAAGAGCTCCATTTCCTTCGAGACTACTCAGAAACTCTATATTGTGGCACATTATACGCAATTCTAAACCAGTAGAGAAGATGGCAATTAACACCACAAAACTCCACCGTGTTCTATAGCGCTCCATTCTTTGAAAGAAGGCTCCATTCATGTCCAAAACCATCTATAACGCCCCATTGCATCACATTACACCCAATGACACTCCGTTCTACATTTTACACTATTCCCCAATGTTTCAGCACATCCATTTGTTTTACATTCTGGCCAATGAAGCACCGTTCGTTTCCAAACCACTCTAGAGAGCCTTACTACTTCACATTACAGCCTATTCCACACCATTCCAAAACATGGGCCTCCTTTCCTCAACATTCTACCACATTCTATTGCGATCAATTATTCCTAAGAATGATGCATTTCCTTCTAAACAGTTCAAGAACATCCTATTGTGTCACTTCAGCTGCGATTCCTCTACCATTGCCAAGATTATCCTCCAGTTCCCAACATATCAACAAGTTCTAGTGAGTTTCATTGTGACAAAGACGGCACCTTTCATATCCAAACAGACCTGGAACTCTTTCTTGAGACACTTTACATCGCGTTCCACTAAATACCACAGCATTGAAGTCCATTGCACAACATTCCACCACATTCCATTCCATTACATTCCGTAAAAGAAGGCTCCGTTAATTCCAAACCATTCAGGAGCCGCCTATTGAGGCAATTCACATGCCATTCTGCACGGATCCGCTAGATTTTACTCCACTCGAATATCCCACTACGTTCTGTTGCATCCATTGTTCAAGAGAAGGCATCACTCTCTACAAAAACTCTGAGGGATCGTCCATTGCATCACATTACACCCCATTGCACTCCACTTCACAGTCTTAAACTCTTTTCCGCAACGTTCCACCACGTACTATTGCGCTCGATTCGGTCAAGCAATGCTGCATTCGCTTCCAAATCACTCTGGAACCCTTTATTGCGTCACATTACAACCGATTCAAGTCCATTGCAAAACATGGCAGCCATATCGCAAAACTCCACCGTGTTCTGCCTCGTATCATTCTGCAAAAGAAGGCTCCACTCTTCTCCAGAACAATCAGGAACAGTCTATTGCATCACATCACACCCCATTACAGTCCATTCCAGAACCCTGAACTTCATTTCTCAAAATTCCACGGTATTCTTTTACATTCCATTCCTACAAAAACGGCTCAATTCACTTCCAACCTATTATGGTCTGTCTATTGCATCACATCAAACGCCATTCCTCTTCATTCTACAAGATTCGACTCCTTTCCACTACATTCCACCACGTCTTTTGCATTCCATTCTGACAAATAAGGTCCATTCTTTACAAAACAATCAGAAACACGGTAGAGCGTCTTTTCACAGATGATTCCATTCCATTTCACTGCATTTCACTTAATTGCTGAAGATCTCACTATGTTCTCTTGCGTTCCTTTCCATCTAAGTGAAGTCCGTTTGCTTCCAGACCAACCGGGAACTCTATAATGTGTCACTTTCACGCGTTCAACCCCAGTCTACAAAATTGCATTTAACTACAGAAAGTTCCACAACGTTCTGTAGCACTAAATTCTGTCCAACAACGACCCATTCATTTCCAAAATAATCTGTAGTTCTCTATTGCATCACATTACACACCATTTCACACCATTCCACATTGTACGCCATTCCCCAATATTCCAGCACATTCCTTGGCTTTACATTCGAGGAAATGAGACACCATTCCCTTCCTAACCACTCTAGATACATTTATTATGTCACATTACAGCAAATTCCACTCCATTCCAAAACGTTCTATTGCATTAAATTCTAGGAATGCTCCATTCGATTCCAAAAAATTCACATACTTCCTGTTGTGTCAATTTATATGAAATTCCACTCAATTATGCAAGATTCTGCTGCATTCCCCAAGATTAAAACATGTTCTACAGATTTCCATTGTGACAGAATAGGCACCATTCTTTTCCAAACAACCCAGGAAATCTCTGTTGCGTCACATTGCAGCACGTTCCAATCAATTCCACAGCATTGCACTCCATTGTGCAACGAGACCACCACATTCCATTGCATTCCATTCTGTAAAATAAGTCACCACAGCTTCCAAACCATTCAGGAAAAGCCTATTGTGTCAATTCACTTGCCATTCCATGAGATTCCACAACATTCTACCAATTCAAAACACTCCACTGCGTTGTTTTGCATTCAATTGTTACAAGAAGGCACCGTTCTCGCCAAAATCTCTCAGGAACCCTCTATTGCATCACATTACTTAACGATACACTCCATTTTGAAGCCTTCCACTCTACTGGCAATAGACCACCGCGTTCTATTACATTCAATTCCGCCAAGCAAGGCTTCATTTGCATCCAATTCACTCGGGAACTCTTATTGCGTCACATTACAACGGACTCAACTCCATTCCACAACATTGCATTCCATACCACAACACTAAACCATGTTCTATCACGTTCCATTCTGCAAAATAAGGTTCCACTCTTTTCCCAAACAATGAGTAACCAGCTACCGTGTCACACTAAAACCCATTACACACCACTCCACAACTCTCCACTTCATTTTGCAACAATCCACTGTATTCTTTGCATTCCATTCCTACAATAAGGATCGATAACTTCCAACCCATTAAGGACTGTGTATTGCATCACATCAAATGCCATTCCACTCCATTCTACAATATTCTTTTCCATTCGACTACATTCCACCACGTTCTACTACATTCCATTCCGTCAAATAAGGCTCCATTCTTTTCAAAAACCATGAAGAACACTCTACTGCATGACATTACACATGATTCTAGTCCGCTCAGCAGCATTGCACTCCATTACTGAACATTTCAACATGTTCTATTGAGTTCCATTCCATGACAAAGAGCTCCATTTCCTTCGAGACTACTCAGAAACTCTATATTGTGGCACATTATACGCAATTCTAAACCCGTAGAGAAGATGGCAATTAACACCACAAAACTCCACCGTGTTCTATAGCGCTCCATTCTTTGAAAGAAGGCTCCATTCATGTCCAAAACCAACTATAACGCCCCATTGCATTACATTACACCAAATGACACTCCATTCTACATTTTACACTATTCCCCAATATTTCAGCACATTCATTTGCTATACATTCTGGCAAATGAAGCACCGTTCGTTTCCAAACCACTCTAGAGAGCCTTACTACTTCACATTACAGCCTATTCCACACCATTCCAAAACATGGGCCTCCTTTCCACAACATTCTACCACATTCTATTGCGATCAATTATTCCTAAGAATGATGCATTTCCTTCTAAACAATTCAAGAACATCCTATTGTGTCACTTCAGCTGCGATTCCTCTACCATTGCCAAGATTATCCTCCAGTTCCCAACATATCAACAAGTTCTAGTGAGTTTCATTGTGACAAAGACGGCACCTTTCATATCCAAACAGACCTGGAACTCTTTCTTGTGACACTTTACATCCCGTTCCACTAAATACCACAGCATTGAAGTCCATTGCACAACATTCCACCACATTCCATTACATTACATTCCGTAAAAGAAGGCTCCGTTAATTCCAAACCATTCAGGAGCCGCCTATTGAGGCAATTCACATGCCATTCTGCACGGATCCGCTAGATTTTACTCCACTCGAATATCCCACTATGTTCTGTTGCATCCATTGTTCAAGAGAAGGCATCACTCTCTACAAAAACTCTGAGGGATCGTCCATTGCATCACATTACACCCCATTGCACTCCACTTCACAGTCTTAAACTCTTTTCCGCAACGTTCCACCACGTACTATTGCGCTCGATTCGGTCAAGCAATGCTGCATTCGCTTCCAAATCACTCTGGAACCCTTTATTGCGTCACATTACAACTGATTCAAGTCCATTGCCAAACATGGCAGCCATATCGCAAAACTCCACCGTGTTCTGCCTCGTACCATTCTGCCAAAGAAGGCTCCACTCTTCTCCAGAACAATCAGGAACAGTCTATTGCATCACATCACACCCCATTACAGTCCATTCCACAACCCTGAACTTCATTTCTCAAAATTCCACGGTATTCTTTTACATTCCATTCCTACAAAAACGGCTCAATTCACTTCCAACCTATTATGGTCTGTCTATTGCATCACATCAAACGCCATTCCTCTTCATTCTACAAGATTCGACTCCTTTCCACTACATTCCACCACGTCCTTTTGCATTCCATTCTGACAAATAAGGTCCATTCTTTACAAAACAATCAGAAACACTGTAGTGCGTCTTTTCACAGATAATTCCATTGCATTTCACAGCATTTCACTTAATTGCTGAAGATCTCACTATGTTCTCTTGCGTTCCTTTCCATCTAAGTGAAGTCCGTTTGCTTCCAGACCAACCGGGAACTCTATATTGTGTCACATTGCACGCGTTCAACCCCAGTCTACAAAATTGCATTTAACTACAGAAAATTCCACAACGTTCTGTAGCACAAAATTCTGTCCAACAAGGACCCATTCGTTTCCAAAATAATCTGTAGTTCTCTATTGCATCACATTACACACCATTTCACACCATTCCACATTGTACGCCATTCCCCAATATTCCAGCACATTCCTTGGCTTTACATTCGAGGAAATGAGACACCATTCCCTTCCTAACCACTCTAGATACATTTATTATGTCACATTACAGCAAATTCCACTCCATTCCAAAACGTTCTATTGCATTAAATTCTAGGAATGCTCCATTCGATTCCAAAAAATTCACATACTTCCTGTTGTGTCAATTTATATGAAATTCCACTCAATTATGCAAGATTCTGCTGCATTCCCCAAGATTAAAACATGTTCTACAGATTTCCATTGTGACAGAATAGGCACCATTCTTTTCCAAACAACCCAGGAAATCTCTGTTGCGTCACATTGCAGCACGTTCCAATCAATTCCACAGCATTGCACTCCATTGTGCAACGAGACCACCACATTCCATTGCATTCCATTCTGTAAAATAAGTCCCCACAGCTTCCAAACCATTCAGGAAAAGCCTATTGTGTCAATTCACTTGCCATTCCATGAGATTCCACAACATTCTACCAATTCAAAACACTCCACTGCGTTGTTTTGCATTCAATTGTTACAAGAAGGCACCGTTCTCGCCAAAATCTCTCAGGAACAATCTATTGCATCACATTACTTAACGATACACTCCATTTTGAAGCCTTCCACTCTACTGGCAATAGACCACCTCATTCTATTACATTCAATTCCGCCAAGCAAGGCTTCATTTGCATCCAATTCACTCGGGAACTCTTATTGCGTCACATTACAACGGACTCAACTCCATTCCACAACATTGCGTTCCATACCAGAACACTAAACCATGTTCTATCACGTTCCATTCTGCAAAATAAGGTTCCACTCTTTTCCCAAACAATGAGTAACCAGCTACCGTGTCACACTAAAACCCATTACACACCACTCCACAACTCTCCACTTCATTTCGCAACAATCCACTGTATTCTTTGCATTCCATTCCTACAAATAAGGAAAGATCACTTCCAACCCATTAAGGACTGTGTATTGCATCACATCAAATGCCATTCCACTCCATTCTACAATATTCTTTTCCATTCGACTACATTCCACCACGTTCTACTACATTCCATTCCGTCAAATAAGGCTCCATTCTTTTGAAAAACCATGAAGAACACTCTACGGCATCACATTACACATGATTCTAGTCCTCTCAGCAGCATTGCACTCCATTACTGAACATTTCACCATGTTCTATTGAGTTCCATTCCATGACAAAGAGCTCCATTTCCTTCGAGACTACTCAGAAACTCTATATTGTGGCACATTATACGCATTTCTAAACCAGTAGAGAAGATGGCAATTAACACCACAAAACTCCACCGTGTTCTATAGCGCTCCATTCTTTGAAAGAATGCTCCATTCATGTCCAAAACCATCTATAACGCCCCATTGCATTACAATACACACAATGCCACTCCATTCTACATTTTACACTATTCCCCAATATTTCAGCACATTCATTTGCTTTACATTCTGGCAAATGAAGCACCGTTCGTTTCCAAACCACTCTAGAGAGCCTTACTACTTCACATTACAGCTTATTCCACACCATTCCAAAACATGGGCCTCCTTTCCACCACATTCTACCACATTCTATTGCGATCAATTATACCTAAGAATGATGCATTTCCTTCTAAACAATTCAAGAACATCCTATTGTGTCACTTCAGCTGCGATTCCTCTACCATTGCCAAGATTATCCTCCAGTTCCCAACATATCAACAAGTTCTAGTGAGTTTCATTGTGACAAAGACTTCACCTTTCATATCCAAACAGACCTGGAACTCTTTCTTGTGACACTTTACATCGCGATCCACTAAATACCACAGCATTGAAGTCCATTGCACAACATTCCACCACATTCCATTACATTACATTCCGTAAAAGAAGGCTCCGTTAATTCCAAACCATTCAGGAGCCGCCTATTGAGGCAATTCACATGCCATTCTGCACGGATCCGCTAGATTTTACTCCACTCGAATATCCCACTATGTTCTGTTGCATCCATTGTTCAACAGAAAACATCACTCTCTACAAAAACTCTGAGGGATCGTCCATTGCATCACATTACACCCCATTGCACTCCACTTCACAGTCTTAAACTCTTTTCCGCAACGTTCCACCACGTACTATTGCGCTCGATTCGGTCAAGCAATGCTGCATTCGCTTCCAAATCACTCTGGAACCCTTTATTGCGTCACATTACAACCGATTCAAGTCCATTGCAAAACATGGCAGCCATACCGCAAAACTCCACCGTGTTCTACCTCGTACCATTCTGCCAAAGAAGGCTCCACTCTTCTCCAGAACAATCAGGAACAGTCTATTGCATCACATCACACCCCATTACAGTCCATTCCACAACCCTGAACTTCATTTCTCAAAATTCCACGGTATTCTTTTACATTCCATTCCTACAAAAACGGCTCAATTCACTTCCAACCTATTATGGTCTGTCTATTGCAACACAACAAACGCCATTCCTCTTCATTCTACAAGATTCGACTCCTTTCCACTACATTCCACCACTTCCTTTTGCATTCCTTTCTGACAAATAAGGTCCATTCTTTACAAAACAATCAGAAACACTGTACTGCGTCTTTTCACAGATGATTCCATTGCATTTCACAGCATTTCACTTAATTGCTGAAGATCTCACTATGTTCTCTTGCGTTCCTTTCCATCTAAGTGAAGTTCGTTTGCTTCCAGACCACCCGGGATCTCTATATTGTGTCACATTGCACGCGTTCAACCCCAGTCTACAAAATTGCATTTAACTACAGAAAATTCCACAACGTTCTGTAGCACTAAATTCTATCCAACAAGTACCCATTCGTTTACAAAATAATCTGTAGTTCTCTATTGCATCACATTACACCCCATTTCAATCCATTCCACATTGTACACCATTCCCCAATATTCCAGCACATTCCTTGTCTTTACATTCGAGGAAATGATGCACCATTCCCTTCCTAACCACTCTAGATACATTTATCATGTCACATAACAGCAAATTCCACTCCATTAAAAAACGTTCTATTGCGTTCCATTCTAAGAATGTCCCATTCGATTCCAAAAAATTCACATACTTCCAATTGTGTCACTTTATATGAAATTCCACTCCATTATGCAAGATTCTGCTGCATTCCCCAAGATTAAAACGTGTTCTGCAGAGTTCCATTTTGACCGAGTAGGCACCATTCTTATCCAAACAACCCAGGAAATCTCTGTTGTGTCACATTGCAGCACGTTCCAATCAATGCCACAGCATTGCACTCCATTGTGCAACGAGGCCACCACATTCCATTGCATTCCATTCTGTAAAATAAGTCCCCACAGCTTCCAAACCATTCAGGAAAAGCCTATTGTGTCAAATCACATGCCATTCCATGAGATTCCACAACATTCTACCAATTCAAAACACTCCACTGCGTTGTTTTGCATTCAATTGTTACAAGAAGGCACCGTTCTCGCCAAAATTTGTCAGGAACTCTCTATTGCATCACATTACGTACCGATACACTCCATTTTAAAGCCTTCCACTCTACTGGCAATAGACCACCGCGTTCTATTACATTCAATTCCGCCAAGCAAGGCTTCGTTTGCATCCAATTCACTCGGGAACTCTTATTGCGTCACATTACAACGGACTCAACTCCATTCCACAACATTGCATTCCATACCACAACACTAAACCATGTTCTATCACGTTCCATTCTGCAAAATAAGGTTCCACTCTTTTCCCAAACAAAGAGTAACCAGCTACCGTGTCACACTAAATCCCATTACACACCACTCCACAACTCTCCACTTCATTTCGCAACAATCCACTGTATTCTTTGCATTCCATTCCTACAAATAAGGATCGATCACTTCCAACCCATTAAGGACTGTGTATTGCATCACATCAAATGCCATTCCACTCCATTCAACAATATTCTTTTCCATTCAACTACATTCCACCACGTTCTACTACATTCCATTCCGTCAAATAAGGCTCCATTCTTTTGAAAAACCATGAAGAACACTCTACGGCATCACATTACACATGATTCTAGTCCTCTCAGCAGCATTGCACTCCATTACTGAACATTTCACCATGTTCTATTGAGTTCCATTCCATGACAAAGAGCTCCATTTCCTTCGAGACTACTCAGAAACTCTATATTGTGGCACATTATACGCAATTCTAAACCAGTAGAGAAGATGGCAATTAACACCACAAAATTCCACCGTGTTCTATAGCGCTCCTTTCTTTGAAAGAAGGCTCCATTCATGTCCAAAACCATCTATAACGCCCCATTGCATCACATTACACCCAATGACACTCCATTCTACATTTTACACTATTCCCCAATGTTTCAGCACATCCATTTGCTTTACATTCTGGCCAATGAAGCACCGTTCGTTTCCAAACCACTCTAGAGAGCCTTACTACTTCACATTACAGCCTATTCCACACCATTCCAAAACATGGGCCTCCTTTCCTCAACATTCTACCACATTCTATTGCGATCAATTATTCCTAAGAATGATGCATTTCCTTCTAAACAATTCAAGAACATCCTATTGTGTCACTTCAGCTGCGATTCCTCTACCATTGCCAAGATTATCCTCCAGTTCCCAACATATCAACAAGTTCTAGTGAGTTTCATTGTGACAAAGACGGCACCTTTCATATCCAAACAGACCTGGAACTCTTTCTTGAGACACTTTACATCGCGTTCCACTAAATACCACAGCATTGAAGTCCATTGCACAACATTCCACCACATTCCATTCCATTACATTCCGTAAAAGAAGGCTCCGTTAATTCCAAACCATTCAGGAGCCGCCTATTGAGGCAATTCACATGCCATTCTGCACGGATCCGCTAGATTTTACTCCACTCGAATATCCCACTACGTTCTGTTGCATCCATTGTTCAAGAGAAGGCATCACTCTCTACAAAAACTCTGAGGGATCATCCATTGCATCACATTACACCCCATTGCACTCCACTTCACAGTCTTAAACTCTTTTCCGCAACGTTCCACCACGTACTATTGCGCTCGATTCGGTCAAGCAATGCTGCATTCGCTTCCAAATCACTCTGGAACCCTTTATTGCGTCACATTACAACCGATTCAAGTCCATTGCAAAACATGGCAGCCATATCGCAAAACTCCACCGTGTTCTGCCTCGTATCATTCTGCAAAAGAAGGCTCCACTCTTCTCCAGAACAATCAGGAACAGTCTATTGCATCACATCACACCCCATTACAGTCCATTCCAGAACCCTGAACTTCTTTTCTCAAAATTCCACGGTATTCTTTTACATTCCATTCCTACAAAAACGGCTCAATTCACTTCCAACCTATTATGGTCTGTCTATTGCATCACATCAAACGCCATTCCTCTTCATTCTACAAGATTCGACTCCTTTCCACTACATTCCACCACGTCTTTTGCATTCCATTCTGACAAATAAGGTCCATTCTTTACAAAACAATCAGAAACACGGTAGAGCGTCTTTTCACAGATGATTCCATTCCATTTCACTGCATTTCACTTAATTGCTGAAGATCTCACTATGTTCTCTTGCGTTCCTTTCCATCTAAGTGAAGTCCGTTTGCTTCCAGACCAACCGGGAACTCTATAATGTGTCACTTTCACGCGTTCAACCCCAGTCTACAAAATTGCATTTAACTACAGAAAGTTCCACAACGTTCTGTAGCACTAAATCCTGTCCAACAACGACCCATTCATTTCCAAAATAATCTGTAGTTCTCTATTGCATCACATTACACACCATTTCACACCATTCCACATTGTACGCCATTCCCCAATATTCCAGCACATTCCTTGGCTTTACATTCGAGGAAATGAGACACCATTCCCTTCCTAACCACTCTAGATACATTTATCATGTCACATTACAGCAAATTCCACTCCATTCCAAAACGTTCTATTGCATTAAATTCTAGGAATGCTCCATTCGATTCCAAAAAATTCACATACTTCCTGTTGTGTCAATTTATATGAAATTCCACTCAATTATGCAAGATTCTGCTGCATTCCCCAAGATTAAAACATGTTCTACAGATTTCCATTGTGACAGAATAGGCACCATTCTTTTCCAAACAACCCAGGAAATCTCTGTTGCGTCACATTGCAGCACGTTCCAATCAATTCCACAGCATTGCACTCCATTGTGCAACGAGACCACCACATTCCATTGCATTCCATTCTGTAAAATAAGTCCCCACAGCTTCCAAACCATTCAGGAAAAGCCTATTGTGTCAATTCACTTGCCATTCCATGAGATTCCACAACATTCTACCAATTCCAAACACTCCACTGCGTTGTTTTGCATTCAATTGTTACAAGAAGGCACCGTTCTCGCCAAAATCTCTCAGGAACCCTCTATTGCATCACATTACTTACCGATACACTCCATTTTGAAGCCTTCCACTCTACTGGCAATAGACCACCGCGTTCTATTACATTCAATTCCGCCAAGCAAGGCTTCATTTGCATCCAATTCACTCGGGAACTCTTATTGCGTCACATTACAACGGACTCAACTCCATTCCACAACATTGCGTTCCATACCAGAACACTAAACCATGTTCTATCACGTTCCATTCTGCAAAATAAGGTTCCACTCTTTTCCCAAACAATGAGTAACCAGCTACCGTGTCACACTAAAACCCATTACACACCACTCCACAACTCTCCACTTCATTTCGCAACAATCCACTGTATTCTTTGCATTCCATTCCTACAAATAAGGAAAGATCACTTCCAACCCATTAAGGACTGTGTATTGCATCACATCAAATGCCATTCCACTCCATTCTACAATATTCTTTTCCATTCGACTACATTCCACCACGTTCTACTACATTCCATTCCGTCAAATAAGGCTCCATTCTTTTGAAAAACCATGAAGAACACTCTACGGCATCACATTACACATGATTCTAGTCCTCTCAGCAGCATTGCACTCCATTACTGAACATTTCACCATGTTCTATTGAGTTCCATTCCATGACAAAGAGCTCCATTTCCTTCGAGACTACTCAGAAACTCTATATTGTGGCACATTATACGCATTTCTAAACAAGTAGAGAAGATGGCAATTAACACCACAAAACTCCACCGTGTTCTATAGCGCTCCATTCTTTGAAAGAATGCTCCATTCATGTCCAAAACCATCTATAACGCCCCATTGCATTACAATACACACAATGCCACTCCATTCTACATTTTACACTATTCCCCAATATTTCAGCACATTCATTTGCTTTACATTCTGGCAAATGAAGCACCGTTCGTTTCCAAACCACTCTAGAGAGCCTTACTACTTCACATTACAGCTTATTCCACACCATTCCAAAACATGGGCCTCCTTTCCACCACATTCTACCACATTCTATTGCGATCAATTATACCTAAGAATGATGCATTTCCTTCTAAACAATTCAAGAACATCCTATTGTGTCACTTCAGCTGCGATTCCTCTACCATTGCCAAGATTATCCTCCAGTTCCCAACATATCAACAAGTTCTAGTGAGTTTCATTGTGACAAAGACTTCACCTTTCATATCCAAACAGACCTGGAACTCTTTCTTGTGACACTTTACATCGCGTTCCACTAAATACCACAGCATTGAAGTCCATTGCACAACATTCCACCACATTCCATTACATTACATTCCGTAAAAGAAGGCTCCGTTAATTCCAAACCATTCAGGAGCCGCCTATTGAGGCAATTCACATGCCATTCTGCACGGATCCGCTAGATTTTACTCCACTCGAATATCCCACTATGTTCTGTTGCATCCATTGTTCAACAGAAAACATCACTCTCTACAAAAACTCTGAGGGATCGTCCATTGCATCACATTACACCCCATTGCACTCCACTTCACAGTCTTAAACTCTTTTCCGCAACGTTCCACCACGTACTATTGCGCTCGATTCGGTCAAGCAATGCTGCATTCGCTTCCAAATCACTCTGGAACCCTTTATTGCGTCACATTACAACCGATTCAAGTCCATTGCAAAACATGGCAGCCATACCGCAAAACTCCACCGTGTTCTACCTCGTACCATTCTGCCAAAGAAGGCTCCACTCTTCTCCAGAACAATCAGGAACAGTCTATTGCATCACATCACACCCCATTACAGTCCATTCCACAACCCTGAACTTCATTTCTCAAAATTCCACGGTATTCTTTTACATTCCATTCCTACAAAAACGGCTCAATTCACTTCCAACCTATTATGGTCTGTCTATTGCAACACAACAAACGCCATTCCTCTTCATTCTACAAGATTCGACTCCTTTCCACTACATTCCACCACTTCCTTTTGCATTCCTTTCTGACAAATAAGGTCCATTCTTTACAAAACAATCAGAAACACTGTACTGCGTCTTTTCACAGATGATTCCATTGCATTTCACAGCATTTCACTTAATTGCTGAAGATCTCACTATGTTCTCTTGCGTTCCTTTCCATCTAAGTGAAGTTCGTTTGCTTCCAGACCACCCGGGATCTCTATATTGTGTCACATTGCACGCGTTCAACCCCAGTCTACAAAATTGCATTTAACTACAGAAAATTCCACAACGTTCTGTAGCACTAAATTCTATCCAACAAGTACCCATTCGTTTCCAAAATAATCTGTAGTTCTCTATTGCATCACATTACACCCCATTTCAATCCATTCCACATTGTACACCATTCCCCAATATTCCAGCACATTCCTTGTCTTTACATTCGAGGAAATGATGCACCATTCCCTTCCTAACCACTCTAGATACATTTATCATGTCACATAACAGCAAATTCCACTCCATTAAAAAACGTTCTATTGCGTTCCATTCTAAGAATGTCCCATTCGATTCCAAAAAATTCACATACTTCCAATTGTGTCACTTTATATGAAATTCCACTCCATTATGCAAGATTCTGCTGCATTCCCCAAGATTAAAACGTGTTCTGCAGAGTTCCATTTTGACCGAGTAGGCACCATTCTTATCCAAACAACCCAGGAAATCTCTGTTGTGTCACATTGCAGCACGTTCCAATCAATGCCACAGCATTGCACTCCATTGTGCAACGAGGCCACCACATTCCATTGCATTCCATTCTGTAAAATAAGTCCCCACAGCTTCCAAACCATTCAGGAAAAGCCTATTGTGTCAAATCACATGCCATTCCATGAGATTCCACAACATTCTACCAATTCAAAACACTCCACTGCGTTGTTTTGCATTCAATTGTTACAAGAAGGCACCGTTCTCGCCAAAATTTGTCAGGAACTCTCTATTGCATCACATTACGTACCGATACACTCCATTTTAAAGCCTTCCACTCTACTGGCAATAGACCACCGCGTTCTATTACATTCAATTCCGCCAAGCAAGGCTTCGTTTGCATCCAATTCACTCGGGAACTCTTATTGCGTCACATTACAACGGACTCAACTCCATTCCACAACATTGCATTCCATACCACAACACTAAACCATGTTCTATCACGTTCCATTCTGCAAAATAAGGTTCCACTCTTTTCCCAAACAAAGAGTAACCAGCTACCGTGTCACACTAAATCCCATTACACACCACTCCACAACTCTCCACTTCATTTCGCAACAATCCACTGTATTCTTTGCATTCCATTCCTACAAATAAGGATCGATCACTTCCAACCCATTAAGGACTGTGTATTGCATCACATCAAATGCCATTCCACTCCATTCTACAATATTCTTTTCCATTCAACTACATTCCACCACGTTCTACTACATTCCATTCCGTCAAATAAGGCTCCATTCTTTTGAAAAACCATGAAGAACACTCTACGGCATCACATTACACATGATTCTAGTCCTCTCAGCAGCATTGCACTCCATTACTGAACATTTCACCATGTTCTATTGAGTTCCATTCCATGACAAAGAGCTCCATTTCCTTCGAGACTACTCAGAAACTCTATATTGTGGCACATTATACGCAATTCTAAACCAGTAGAGAAGATGGCAATTAACACCACAAAATTCCACCGTGTTCTATAGCGCTCCTTTCTTTGAAAGAAGGCTCCATTCATGTCCAAAACCATCTATAACGCCCCATTGCATCACATTACACCCAATGACACTCCATTCTACATTTTACACTATTCCCCAATGTTTCAGCACATCCATTTGCTTTACATTCTGGCCAATGAAGCACCGTTCGTTTCCAAACCACTCTAGAGAGCCTTACTACTTCACATTACAGCCTATTCCACACCATTCCAAAACATGGGCCTCCTTTCCTCAACATTCTACCACATTCTATTGCGATCAATTATTCCTAAGAATGATGCATTTCCTTCTAAACAATTCAAGAACATCCTATTGTGTCACTTCAGCTGCGATTCCTCTACCATTGCCAAGATTATCCTCCAGTTCCCAACATATCAACAAGTTCTAGTGAGTTTCATTGTGACAAAGACGGCACCTTTCATATCCAAACAGACCTGGAACTCTTTCTTGAGACACTTTACATCGCGTTCCACTAAATACCACAGCATTGAAAGTCCATTGCACAACATTCCACCACATTCCATTCCATTACATTCCGTAAAAGAAGGCTCCGTTAATTCCAAACCATTCAGGAGCCGCCTATTGAGGCAATTCACATGCCATTCTGCACGGATCCGCTAGATTTTACTCCACTCGAATATCCCACTATGTTCTGTTGCATCCATTGTTCAAGAGAAGGCATCACTCTCTACAAAAACTCTGAGGGATCATCCATTGCATCACATTACACCCCATTGCACTCCACTTCACAGTCTTAAACTCTTTTCCGCAACGTTCCACCACGTACTATTGCGCTCGATTCGGTCAAGCAATGCTGCATTCGCTTCCAAATCACTCTGGAACCCTTTATTGCGTCACATTACAACCGATTCAAGTCCATTGCAAAACATGGCAGCCATATCGCAAAACTCCACCGTGTTCTGCCTCGTACCATTCTGCAAAAGAAGGCTCCACTCTTCTCCAGAACAATCAGGAACAGTCTATTGCATCACATCACACCCCATTACAGTCCATTCCACAACCCTGAACTTCATTTCTCAAAATTCCACGGTATTCTTTTATATTCCATTCCGACAAAAACGGCTCAATTCACTTCCAACCTATTATGGTCTGTCTATTGCATCACATCAAACGCCATTCCTCTTCATTCTACAAGATTCGACTCCTTTCCACTACATTCCACCACGTCTTTTGCATTCCATTCTGACAAATAAGGTCCATTCTTTACAAAACAATCAGAAACACGGTAGAGCGTCTTTTCACAGATGATTCCATTCCATTACACAGCATTTCACTTAATTGATGAAGATCTCACTATGTTCTCTTGCGTTCATTTCCATCTAAGTGAAGTCCGTTTGCTTCCAGACCAACCGGGAACTCTATAATGTGTCACTTTCACGCGTTCAACCCCAGTCTACAAAATTGCATTTAACTACAGAAAATTCCACAACGTTCCGTAGCACTAAATCCTGTCCAACAACGACCCATTCATTTCCAAAATAATCTGTAGTTCTCTATTGCATCACATTACACACCATTTCACACCATTCCACATTGTACGCCATTCCCCAATATTCCAGCACATTCCTTGGCTTTACATTCTAGGAAATGAGACACCATTCCCTTCCTAACCACTCTAGATACATTTATCATGTCACATTACAGCAAATTCCACTCCATTCCAAAACGTTCTATTGCGTTAAATTCTAGGAATGCTCCATTCGATTCCAAAAAATTCACATACTTCCTGTTGTGTCACTTTATATGAAATTCCACTCAATTATGCAAGATTCTGCTGCATTCCCCAAGATTAAAACATGTTCTACAGAGTTCCATTGTGACAGAATAGGCACCATTCTTTTCCAAACAACCCAGGAAATCTCTGTTGCGTCACATTGCAGCACGTTCCAATCAATGCCACAGCATGGCACTCCATTGTGCAACGAGACCAAAACATTCCATTGCGTTCCATTCTGTAAAATAAGTCCCCACAGCTTCCAAACCATTCAGGAAAAGCCTATTGTGTCAATTCACTTGCCATTCCATGAGATTCCACAACATTCTACCAATTCCAAACACTCCACTGCGTTGTTTTGCATTCAATTGTTACAAGAAGGCACCGTTCTCGCCAAAATCTCTCAGGAACCCTCTATTGCATCACATTACTTACCGATACACTCCATTTTGAAGCCTTCCACTCTACTGGCAATAGACCACCGCGTTCTATTACATTCAATTCCGCCAAGCAAGGCTTCATTTGCATCCAATTCACTCGGGAACTCTTATTGCGTCACATTACAACGGACTCAACTCCATTCCACAACATTGCATTCCATACAACAACACTAATCCATGTTCTATCACGTTCCATTCTGCAAAATAAGGTTCCACTCTTTTCCCAAACAATGAGTAACCAGCTGCCGTGTCACACTAAAACCCAATACACACCACTCCACAACTCTCCACTTCATTTCGCAACAATCCACTGTATTCTTTGCATTCCATTCCTACAATAAGGATCGATCACTTCCAACCCATTAAGGACTGTGTATTGCATCACATCAAATGCCATTCCACTCCATTCTACAATATTCTTTTCCATTCGACTACATTCCACCACGTTCTACTACATTCCATTCCGTCAAATAAGGCTCCATTCTTTTCAAAAACCATGAAGAACACTCTACTGCATGACATTACACATGATTCTAGTCCTCTCAGCAGCATTGCACTCCATTACTGAACATTTCACCATGTTCTACTGAGTTCCATTCCATGACAAAGAGCTCCATTTCCTTCGAGACTACTCAGAAACTCTATATTGTGGCACATTATACGCAATTCTAAACCAGTAGAGAAGATGGCAATTAACACCACAAAACTCCACCGTGTTCTATAGCGCTCCATTCTTTGAAAGAAGGCTCCATTCATGTCCAAAACCAACTATAACGCCCCATTGCATTACATTACACCAAATGACACTCCATTCTACATTTTACACTATTCCCCAATATTTCAGCACATTCATTTGCTATACATTCTGGCAAATGAAGCACCGTTCGTTTCCAAACCACTCTAGAGAGCCTTACTACTTCACATTACAGCCTATTCCACACCATTCCAAAACATGGGCCTCCTTTCCACAACATTCTACCACATTCTATTGCGATCAATTATTCCTAAGAATGATGCATTTCCTTCTAAACAATTCAAGAACATCCTATTGTGTCACTTCAGCTGCGATTCCTCTACCATTGCCAAGATTATCCTCCAGTTCCCAACATATCAACAAGTTCTAGTGAGTTTCATTGTGACAAAGACGGCACCTTTCATATCCAAACAGACCTGGAACTCTTTCTTGTGACACTTTACATCGCGTTCCACTAAATACCACAGCATTGAAGTCCATTGCACAACATTCCACCACATTCCATTACATTACATTCCGTAAAAGAAGGCTCCGTTAATTCCAAACCATTCAGGAGCCGCCTATTGAGGCAATTCACATGCCATTCTGCACGGATCCGCTAGATTTTACTCCACTCGAATATCCCACTATGTTCTGTTGCATCCATTGTTCAAGAGAAGGCTTCACTCTCTACAAAAACTCTGAGGGATCGTCCATTGCATCACATTACACCCCATTGCACTCCACTTCACAGTCTTAAACTCTTTTCCGCAACGTTCCACCACGTACTATTGCGCTCGATTCGGTCAAGCAATGCTGCATTCGCTTCCAAATCACTCTGGAACCCTTTATTGCGTCACATTACAACCGATTCAAGTCCATTGCAAAACATGGCAGCCATATCGCAAAACTCCACCGTGTTCTGCCTCGTACCATTCTGCCAAAGAAGGCTCCACTCTTCTCCAGAACAATCAGGAACAGTCTATTGCATCACATCACACCCCATTACAGTCCATTCCACAACCCTGAACTTCATTTCTCAAAATTCCACGGTATTCTTTTACATTCCATTCCTACAAAAACGGCTCAATTCACTTCCAACCTATTATGGTCTGTCTATTGCATCACATCAAACGCCATTGATCTTCATTCTACAAGATTCGACTCCTTTCCACTACATTCCACCACGTCCTTTTGCATTCCATTCTGACAAATAAGGTCCATTCTTTACAAAACAATCAGAAACACTGTAGTGCGTCTTTTCACAGATGATTCCATTGCATTTCACAGCATTTCACTTAATTGCTGAAGATCTCACTATGTTCTCTTGCGTTCCTTTCCATCTAAGTGAAGTCCGTTTGCTTCCAGACCAACCGGGAACTCTATATTGTGTCACATTGCACGCGTTCAACCCCAGTCTACAAAATTGCATTTAACTACAGAAAATTCCACAACGTTCTGTAGCACAAAATTCTGTCCAACAAGGACCCATTCGTTTCCAAAATAATCTGTAGTTCTCTATTGCATCACATTACACACCATTTCACACCATTCCACATTGTACACCATTCCCCAATATTCCAGCACATTCCTTGGCTTTACATTCGAGGAAATGAGACACCATTCCCTTCCTAACCACTCTAGATACATTTATCATGTCACATTACAGCAAATTCCACTCCATTCCAAAACGTTCTATTGCGTTCCATTCTAGGAATGCTCCATTCGATTCCAAAAAATTCACATACTTCCTATTGTGTCACTTTATATGAAATTCCACTCAATTATGCAAGATCCTGCTGCATTCCCCAAGATTAAAACATGTTCTACAGAGTTCCATTGTGACAGAGTAGGCACCATTCTTTCCCAAACAACCCAGGAACTCTCTGTTGCGTCACATTGCAGCACGTTCCAATCAATGCCACAGCATTGCACTCCATTGTGCAACGAGGCCACCACATTCCATTGCATTCCATTCTGTAAAATAAGTCCCCACAGCTTCCAAACCATTCAGGAAAATCCTATTGTGTCAATTCACTTGCCATTCCATGAGATTCCACAACATTCTACCAATTCCAAACACTCCACTGCGTTGTTTTGCATTCAATTGTTACAAGAAGGCTCCGTTCTCGCCAAAATCTCTCAGGAACCCTCTATTGCATCACATTACTTACCGATACACTCCATTTTGAAGCCTTCCACTCTACTGGCAATAGACCACCGCGTTCTATTACATTCAATTCCGCCAAGCAAGGCTTCATTTGCATCCAATTCACTCGGGAACTCTTATTGCGTCACATTACAACGGACTCAACTCCATTCCACAACATTGCATTCCATACCACAACACTAAACCATGTTCTATCACGTTCCATTCTGCAAAATAAGGTTCCACTCTTTTCCCAAACAATGAGTAACCAGCTACCGTGTCACACTAAAACCCATTACACACCACTCCACAACTCTCCACTTCATTTCGCAACAATCCACTGTATTCTTTGCATTCCATTCCTACAATAAGGATCGATCACTTCCAACCCATTAAGGACTGTGTATTGCATCACATCAAATGCCATTCCACTCCATTCTACAATATTCTTTTCCATTCGACTACATTCCACCACGTTCTACTACATTCCATTCCGTCAAATAAGGCTCCATTCTTTTCAAAAACCATGAAGAACACTCTACTGCATGACATTACACATGATTCTAGTCCTCTCAGCAGCATTGCACTCCATTACTGAACATTTCACCATGTTCTATTGAGTTCCATTCCATGACAAAGAGCTCCATTTCCTTCGAGACTACTCAGAAACTCTATATTGTGGCACATTATACGCAATTCTAAACCCGTAGAGAAGATGGCAATTAACACCACAAAACTCCACCGTGTTCTATAGCGCTCCATTCTTTGAAAGAAGGCTCCATTCATGTCCAAAACCAACTATAACGCCCCATTGCATTACATTACACCAAATGACACTCCATTCTACATTTTACACTATTCCCCAATATTTCAGCACATTCATTTGCTATACATTCTGGCAAATGAAGCACCGTTCGTTTCCAAACCACTCTAGAGAGCCTTACTACTTCACATTACAGCCTATTCCACACCATTCCAATACATGGGCCTCCTTTCCTCAACATTCTACCACATTCTATTGTGATCAATTATTCCTAAGAATGATGCATTTCCTTCTAAACAATTCAAGAACATCCTATTGTGTCACTTCAGCTGCGATTCCTCTACCATTGCCAAGATTATCCTCCAGTTCCCAACATATCAACAAGTTCTAGTGAGTTTCATTGTGACAAAGACGGCACCTTTCATATCCAAACAGACCTGGAACTCTTTCTTGTGACACTTTACATCGCGTTCCACTAAATACCACAGCATTGAAGTCCATTGCACAACATTCCACCACATTCCATTACATTACATTCCGTAAAAGAAGGCTCCGTTAATTCCAAACCATTCAGGAGCCGCCTATTGAGGCAATTCACATGCCATTCTGCACGGATCCGCTAGATTTTACTCCACTCGAATATCCCACTATGTTCTGTTGCATCCATTGTTCAAGAGAAGGCATCACTCTCCACAAAAACTCTGAGGGATCGTCCATTGCATCACATTACACCCCATTGCACTCCACTTCACAGTCTTAAACTCTTTTCCGCAACGTTCCACCACGTACTATTGCGCTCGATTCGGTCAAGCAATGCTGCATTCGCTTCCAAATCACTCTGGAACCCTTTATTGCGTCACATTACAACCGATTCAAGTCCATTGCAAAACATGGCAGCCATATCGCAAAACTCCACCGTGTTCTGCCTCGTACCATTCTGCAAAAGAAGGCTCCACTCTTCTCCAGAACAATCAGGAACAGTCTATTGCATCACATCACACCCCATTACAGTCCATTCCACAACCCTGAACTTCATTTCTCAAAATTCCACGGTATTCTTTTACATTCCTTTCCTACAAAAACGGCTCAATTCACTTCCAAACTATTATGGTCTGTCTATTGCATCACATCAAACGCCATTGAATTCGACTCCTTTCCACTACATTCCACCACGTCCTTTTGCATTCCATTCTGACAAATAAGGTCCATTCTTTACAAAACAATCAGAAACACTGTAGTGCGTCTTTTCACAGATGATTCCATTGCATTTCACAGCATTTCACTTAATTGCTGAAGATCTCACTATGTTCTCTTGCGTTCCTTTCCATCTAAGTGAAGTCCGTTTGCTTCCAGACCAACCGGGAACTCTATATTGTGTCACATTGCACGCGTTCAACCCCAGTCTACAAAATTGCATTTAACTACAGAAAATTCCACAACGTTCTGTAGCACAAAATTCTGTCCAACAAGGACCCATTCGTTTCCAAAAGAATCTGTAGTTCTCTACTGCATCACATTACACACCATTTCACACCATTCCACATTGTACACCATTCCCCAATATTCCAGCACATTCCTTGGCTTTACATTCGAGGAAATGAGACACCATTCCCTTCCTAACCACTCTAGATACATTTATCATGTCACATTACAGCAAATTCCACTCCATTCCAAAACGTTCTATTGCGTTCCATTCTAGGAATGCTCCATTCGATTCCAAAAAATTCACATACTTCCTATTGTGTCACTTTATATGAAATTCCACTCAATTATGCAAGATCCTGCTGCATTCCCCAAGATTAAAACATGTTCTACAGAGTTCCATTGTGACAGAGTAGGCACCATTCTTTCCCAAACAACCCAGGAACTCTCTGTTGCGTCACATTGCAGCACGTTCCAATCAATGCCACAGCATTGCACTCCATTGTGCAACGAGGCCACCACATTCCATTGCATTCCATTCTGTACAATAAGTCCCCACAGCTTCCAAACCATTCAGGAAAAGCCTATTGTGTCAATTCACATGCCATTCCATGAGATTCCACAACATTCTACCAATTCCAAACACTCCACTGCGTTGTTTTGCATTCAATTGTTACAAGAAGGCACCGTTCTCGCCAAAATCTCTCAGGAACCCTCTATTGCATCACATTACTTACCGATACACTCCATTTTGAAGCCTTCCACTCTACTGGCAATAGACCACCGCGTTCTATTACATTCAATTCCGCCAAGCAAGGCTTCATTTGCATCCAATTCACTCGGGAACTCTTATTGCGTCACATTACAACGGACTCAACTCCATTCCACAACATTGCATTCCATACCACAACACTAAACCATGTTCTATCACGTTCCATTCTGCAAAATAAGGTTCCACTCTTTTCCCAAACAATGAGTAACCAGCTACCGTGTCACACTAAAACCCATTACACACCACTCCACAACTCTCCACTTCATTTCGCAACAATCCACTGTATTCTTTGCATTCCATTCCTACAATAAGGATCGATCACTTCCAACCCATTAAGGACTGTGTATTGCATCACATCAAATGCCATTCCACTCCATTCTACAATATTCTTTTCCATTCGACTACATTCCACCACGTTCTACTACATTCCATTCCGTCAAATAAGGCTCCATTCTTTTCAAAAACCATGAAGAACACTCTACTGCATGACATTACACATGATTCTAGTCCTCTCAGCAGCATTGCACTCCATTACTGAACATTTCACCATGTTCTATTGAGTTCCATTCCATGACAAAGAGCTCCATTTCCTTCGAGACTACTCAGAAACTCTATATTGTGGCACATTATACGCAATTCTAAACCCGTAGAGAAGATGGCAATTAACACCACAAAACTCCACCGTGTTCTATAGCGCTCCATTCTTTGAAAGAAGGCTCCATTCATGTCCAAAACCAACTATAACGCCCCATTGCATTACATTACACCAAATGACACTCCATTCTACATTTTACACTATTCCCCAATATTTCAGCACATTCATTTGCTATACATTCTGGCAAATGAAGCACCGTTCGTTTCCAAACCACTCTAGAGAGCCTTACTACTTCACATTACAGCCTATTCCACACCATTCCAAAACATGGGCCTCCTTTCCACAACATTCTACCACATTCTATTGCGATCAATTATTCCTAAGAATGATGCATTTCCTTCTAAACAATTCAAGAACATCCTATTGTGTCACTTCAGCTGCGATTCCTCTACCATTGCCAAGATTATCCTCCAGTTCCCAACATATCAACAAGTTCTAGTGAGTTTCATTGTGACAAAGACGGCACCTTTCATATCCAAACAGACCTGGAACTCTTTCTTGTGACACTTTACATCGCGTTCCACTAAATACCACAGCATTGAAGTCCATTGCACAACATTCCACCACATTCCATTACATTACATTCCGTAAAAGAAGGCTCCGTTAATTCCAAACCATTCAGGAGCCGCCTATTGAGGCAATTCACATGCCATTCTGCACGGATCCGCTAGATTTTACTCCACTCGAATATCCCACTATGTTCTGTTGCATCCATTGTTCAAGAGAAGGCTTCACTCTCTACAAAAACTCTGAGGGATCGTCCATTGCATCACATTACACCCCATTGCACTCCACTTCACAGTCTTAAACTCTTTTCCGCAACGTTCCACCACGTACTATTGCGCTCGATTCGGTCAAGCAATGCTGCATTCGCTTCCAAATCACTCTGGAACCCTTTATTGCGTCACATTACAACCTATTCAAGTCCATTGCAAAACATGGCAGCCATATCGCAAAACTCCACCGTGTTCTGCCTCGTACCATTCTGCCAAAGAAGGCTCCACTCTTCTCCAGAACAATCAGGAACAGTCTATTGCATCACATCACACCCCATTACAGTCCATTCCACAACCCTGAACTTCATTTCTCAAAATTCCACGGTATTCTTTTACATTCCATTCCTACAAAAACGGCTCAATTCACTTCCAACCTATTATGGTCTGTCTATTGCATCACATCAAACGCCATTGATCTTCATTCTACAAGATTCGACTCCTTTCCACTACATTCCACCACGTCCTTTTGCATTCCATTCTGACAAATAAGGTCCATTCTTTACAAAACAATCAGAAACACTGTAGTGCGTCTTTTCACAGATGATTCCATTGCATTTCACAGCATTTCACTTAATTGCTGAAGATCTCACTATGTTCTCTTGCGTTCCTTTCCATCTAAGTGAAGTCCGTTTGCTTCCAGACCAACCGGGAACTCTATATTGTGTCACATTGCACGCGTTCAACCCCAGTCTACAAAATTGCATTTAACTACAGAAAATTCCACAACGTTCTGTAGCACAAAATTCTGTCCAACAAGGACCCATTCGTTTCCAAAATAATCTGTAGTTCTCTATTGCATCACATTACAAACCATTTCACACCATTCCACATTGTACACCATTCGCCCATATTCCAGCACATTCCTTGGCTTTACATTCGAGGAAATGAGACACCATTCCCTTCCTAACCACTCTAGATACATTTATCATGTCACATTACAGCAAATTCCACTCCATTCCAAAACGTTCTATTGCGTTCCATTCTAGGAATGCTCCATTCGATTCCAAAAAATTCACATACTTCCTATTGTGTCACTTTATATGAAATTCCACTCAATTATGCAAGATCCTGCTGCATTCCCCAAGATTAAAACATGTTCTACAGAGTTCCATTGTGACAGAGTAGGCACCATTCTTTCCCAAACAACCCAGGAACTCTCTGTTGCGTCACATTGCAGCACGTTCCAATCAATGCCACAGCATTGCACTCCATTGTGCAACGAGGCCACCACATTCCATTGCATTCCATTCTGTAAAATAAGTCCCCACAGCTTCCAAACCATTCAGGAAAAGCCTATTGTGTCAATTCACATGCCATTCCATAAGATTCCACAACATTCTACCAATTCCAAACATTCCACTGCGTTGTTTTGCATTCAATTGTTACAAGAAGGCACTGTTCTCGCCAAAATCTCTCAGGAACCCTCTATTGCATCACATTACTTACCGATACACTCCATTTTGAAGCCTTCCACTCTACTGGCAATAGACCACCGCGTTCTATTACATTCAATTCCGCCAAGCAAGGCTTCATTTGCATCCAATTCACTCGGGAACTCTTATTGCGTCACATTACAACGGACTCAACTCCATTCCACAACATTGCATTCCATACCACAACACTAAACCATGTTCTATCACGTTCCATTCTGCAAAATAAGGTTCCACTCTTTTCCCAAACAATGAGTAACCAGCTACCGTGTCACACTAAAACCCATTACACACCACTCCACAACTCTCCACTTCATTTCGCAACAATCCACTGTATTCTTTGCATTCCATTCCTACAATAAGGATCGATCACTTCCAACCCATTAAGGACTGTGTATTGCATCACATCAAATGCCATTCCACTCCATTCTACAATATTCTTTTCCATTCGACTACATTCCACCACGTTCTACTACATTCCATTCCGTCAAATAAGGCTCCATTCTTTTCAAAAACCATGAAGAACACTCTACTGCATGACATTACACATGATTCTAGTCCTCTTAGCAGCATTGCACTCCATTACTGAACATTTCACCATGTTCTATTGAGTTCCATTCCATGACAAAGAGCTCCATTTCCTTCGAGACTACTCAGAAACTCTATATTGTGGCACATTATACGCAATTCTAAACCAGTAGAGAAGATGGCAATTAACACCACAAAAATCCACCGTGTTCTATAGCGCTCCATTCTTTGAAAGAAGGCTCCATTCATGTCCAAAACCAACTATAACGCCCCATTGCATTACATTACACCAAATGACACTCCATTCTACATTTTACACTATTCCCCAATATTTCAGCACATTCATTTGCTATACATTCTGGCAAAAGAAGCACCGTTCGTTTCCAAACCACTCTAGAGAGCCTTACTACTTCACATTACAGCCTATTCCACACCATTCCAAAACATGGGCCTCCTTTCCACAACATTCTACCACATTCTATTGCGATCAATTATTCCTAAGAATGATGCATTTCCTTCTAACAATTCAAGAACATCCTATTGTGTCACTTCAGCTGCGATTCCTCTACCATTGCCAAGATTATCCTCCAGTTCCCAACATATCAACAAGTTCTAGTGAGTTTCATTGTGACAAAGACGGCACCTTTCTTATCCAAACAGACCTGGAACTCTGTCTTGTGACACTTTACATCGCGTTCCACTAAATACCACAGCATTGAAGTCCATTGCACAACATTCCACCACATTCCATTACATTACATTCCGTAAAAGAAGGCTCCGTTAATTCCAAACCATTCAGGAGCCGCCTATTGAGGCAATTCACATGCCATTCTGCACGGATCCGCTAGATTTTACTCCACTCGAATATCCCACTATGTTCTGTTGCATCCATTGTTCAAGAGAAGGCATCACTCTCTACAAAAACTCTGAGGGATCGTCCATTGCATCACATTACACCCCATTGCACTCCACTTCACAGTCTTAAACACTTTTCCGCAACGTTCCACCACGTACTATTGCGCTCCATTCGGTCAAGCAATGCTGCATTCGCTTCCAAATCACTCTGGAACCCTTTATTGCGTCACATTACAACCGATTCAAGTCCATTGCAAAACATGGCAGCCATATCGCAAAACTCCACCGTGTTCTGCCTCGTACCATTCTGCCAAAGAAGGCTCCACTCTTCTCCAGAACAATCAGGAACAGTCTATTGCATCACATCACACCCCATTACAGTCCATTCCACAACACTGAACTTCATTTCTCAAAATTCCACGGTATTCTTTTACATTCCATTCCTACAAAAACGGCTCAATTCACTTCCAACCTATTATGGTCTGTCTATTGCATCACATCAAACGCCATTCCTCTTCATTCTACAAGATTCGACTCCTTTCCACTACATTCCACCACGTCCTTTTGCATTCCATTCTGACAAATAAGGTCCATTCTTTACAAAACAATCAGAAACACTGTAGTGCGTCTTTTCACAGATGATTCCATTGCATTTCACAGCAATTCACTTAATTGCTGAAGATCTCACTATGTTCTCTTGCGTTCCTTTCCATCTAAGTGAAGTCCGTTTGCTTCCAGACCAACCGGGAACTCTATATTGTGTCACATTGCACGCGTTCAACCCCAGTCTACAAAATTGCATTTAACTACAGAAAATTCCACAACGTTCTGTAGCACAAAATTCTGTCCAACAAGGACCCATTCGTTTCCAAAATAATCTGTAGTTCTCTATTGCATCACATTACACACCATTTCACACCATTCCACATTGTACACCATTCCCCAATATTCCAGCACATTCCTTGGCTTTACATTCGAGGAAATGAGACACCATTCCCTTCCTAACCACTCTAGATACATTTATCATGTCACATTACAGCAAATTCCACTCCATTCCAAAACGTTCTATTGCGTTCCATTCTAGGAATGCTCCATTCGATTCCAAAAAATTCACATACTTCCTATTGTGTCACTTTATATGAAATTCCACTCAATTATGCAAGATCCTGCTGCATTCCCCAAGATTAAAACATGTTCTACAGAGTTCCATTGTGACAGAGTAGGCACCATTCTTTCCCAAACAACCCAGGAAATCTCTGTTGCATCACATTGCAGCACGTTCCAATCAATGCCACAGCATTGCACTCCATTGTGCAACGAGGCCACCACATTCCATTGCATTCCATTCTGTAAAATAAGTCCCCACAGCTTCCAAACCATTCAGGAAAAGCCTATTGTGTCAATTCACATGCCATTCCATGAGATTCCACAACATTCTACCAATTCCAAACACTCCACTGCGTTGTTTTGCATTCAATTGTTACAAGAAGGCACCGTTCTCGCCAAAATCTCTCAGGAACCCTCTATTGCATCACATTACTTACCGATACACTCCATTTTGAAGCCTTCCACTCTACTGGCAATAGACCACCGCGTTCTATTACATTCAATTCCGCCAAGCAAGGCTTCATTTGCATCCAATTCACTCGGGAACTCTTATTGCGTCACATTACAACGGACTCAACTCCATTCCACAACATTGCATTCCATACCACAACACTAAACCATGTTCTATCACGTTCCATTCTGCAAAATAAGGTTCCACTCTTTTCCCAAACAATGAGTAACCAGCTACCGTGTCACACTAAAACCCATTACACACCACTCCACAACTCTCCACTTCATTTCGCAACAATCCACTGTATTCTTTGCATTCCATTCCTACAATAAGGATCGATCACTTCCAACCCATTAAGGACTGTGTATTGCATCACATCAAATGCCATTCCACTCCATTCTACAATATTCTTTTCCATTCGACTACATTCCACCACGTTCTACTACATTCCATTCCGTCAAATAAGGCTCCATTCTTTTCAAAAACCATGAAGAACACTCTACTGCATGACATTACACATGATTCTAGTCCTCTCAGCAGCATTGCACTCCATTACTGAACATTTCACCATGTTCTATTGAGTTCCATTCCATGACAAAGAGCTCCATTTCCTTCGAGACTACTCAGAAACTCTATATTGTGGCACATTATACGCAATTCTAAACCCGTAGAGAAGATGGCAATTAACACCACAAAACTCCACCGTGTTCTATAGCGCTCCATTCTTTGAAAGAAGGCTCCATTCATGTCCAAAACCAACTATAACGCCCCATTGCATTACATTACACCAAATGACACTCCATTCTACATTTTACACTATTCCCCAATATTTCAGCACATTCATTTGCTATACATTCTGGCAAATGAAGCACCGTTCGTTTCCAAACCACTCTAGAGAGCCTTACTACTTCACATTACAGCCTATTCCACACCATTCCAAAACATGGGCCTCCTTTCCACAACATTCTACCACATTCTATTGCGATCAATTATTCCTAAGAATGATGCATTTCCTTCTAAACAATTCAAGAACATCCTATTGTGTCACTTCAGCTGCGATTCCTCTACCATTGCCAAGATTATCCTCCAGTTCCCAACATATCAACAAGTTCTAGTGAGTTTCATTGTGACAAAGACGGCACCTTTCATATCCAAACAGACCTGGAACTCTTTCTTGTGACACTTTACATCGCGTTCCACTAAATACCACAGCATTGAAGTCCATTGCACAACATTCCACCACATTCCATTACATTACATTCCGTAAAAGAAGGCTCCGTTAATTCCAAACCATTCAGGAGCCGCCTATTGAGGCAATTCACATGCCATTCTGCACGGATCCGCTAGATTTTACTCCACTCGAATATCCCACTATGTTCTGTTGCATCCATTGTTCAAGAGAAGGCATCACTCTCTACAAAAACTCTGAGGGATCGTCCATTGCATCACATTACACCCCATTGCACTCCACTTCACAGTCTTAAACTCTTTTCCGCAACGTTCCACCACGTACTATTGCGCTCGATTCGGTCAAGCAATGCTGCATTCGCTTCCAAATCACTCTGGAACCCTTTATTGCGTCACATTACAACCGATTCAAGTCCATTGCAAAACATGGCAGCCATATCGCAAAACTCCACCGTGTTCTGCCTCGTACCATTCTGCCAAAGAAGGCTCCACTCTTCTCCAGAACAATCAGGAACAGTCTATTGCATCACATCACACCCCATTACAGTCCATTCCACAACCCTGAACTTCATTTCTCAAAATTCCACGGTATTCTTTTACATTCCATTCCTACAAAAACGGCTCAATTCACTTCCAACCTATTATGGTCTGTCTATTGCATCACATCAAACGCCATTCCTCTTCATTCTACAAGATTCGACTCCTTTCCACTACATTCCACCACGTCCTTTTGCATTCCATTCTGACAAATAAGGTCCATTCTTTACAAAACAATCAGAAACACTGTAGTGCGTCTTTTCACAGATGATTCCATTGCATTTCACAGCAATTCACTTAATTGCTGAAGATCTCACTATGTTCTCTTGCGTTCCTTTCCATCTAAGTGAAGTCCGTTTGCTTCCAGACCAACCGGGAACTCTATATTGTGTCACATTGCACGCGTTCAACCCCAGTCTACAAAATTGCATTTAACTACAGAAAATTCCACAACGTTCTGTAGCACAAAATTCTGTCCAACAAGGACCCATTCGTTTCCAAAATAATCTGTAGTTCTCTATTGCATCACATTACACACCATTTCACACCATTCCACATTGTACACCATTCCCCAATATTCCAGCACATTCCTTGGCTTTACATTCGAGGAAATGAGACACCATTCCCTTCCTAACCACTCTAGATACATTTATCATGTCACATTACAGCAAATTCCACTCCATTCCAAAACGTTCTATTGCGTTCCATTCTAGGAATGCTCCATTCGATTCCAAAAAATTCACATACTTCCTATTGTGTCACTTTATATGAAATTCCACTCAATTATGCAAGATCCTGCTGCATTCCCCAAGATTAAAACATGTTCTACAGAGTTCCATTGTGACAGAGTAGGCACCATTCTTTCCCAAACAACCCAGGAAATCTCTGTTGCATCACATTGCAGCACGTTCCAATCAATGCCACAGCATTGCACTCCATTGTGCAACGAGGCCACCACATTCCATTGCATTCCATTCTGTAAAATAAGTCCCCACAGCTTCCAAACCATTCAGGAAAAGCCTATTGTGTCAATTCACATGCCATTCCATGAGATTCCACAACATTCTACCAATTCCAAACACTCCACTGCGTTGTTTTGCATTCAATTGTTACAAGAAGGCACCGTTCTCGCCAAAATCTCTCAGGAACCCTCTATTGCATCACATTACTTACCGATACACTCCATTTTGAAGCCTTCCACTCTACTGGCAATAGACCACCGCGTTCTATTACATTCAATTCCGCCAAGCAAGGCTTCATTTGCATCCAATTCACTCGGGAACTCTTATTGCGTCACATTACAACGGACTCAACTCCATTCCACAACATTGCATTCCATACCACAACACTAAACCATGTTCTATCACGTTCCATTCTGCAAAATAAGGTTCCACTCTTTTCCCAAACAATGAGTAACCAGCTACCGTGTCACACTAAAACCCATTACACACCACTCCACAACTCTCCACTTCATTTCGCAACAATCCACTGTATTCTTTGCATTCCATTCCTACAATAAGGATCGATCACTTCCAACCCATTAAGGACTGTGTATTGCATCACATCAAATGCCATTCCACTCCATTCTACAATATTCTTTTCCATTCGACTACATTCCACCACGTTCTACTACATTCCATTCCGTCAAATAAGGCTCCATTCTTTTCAAAAACCATGAAGAACACTCTACTGCATGACATTACACATGATTCTAGTCCTCTCAGCAGCATTGCACTCCATTACTGAACATTTCACCATGTTCTATTGAGTTCCATTCCATGACAAAGAGCTCCATTTCCTTCGAGACTACTCAGAAACTCTATATTGTGGCACATTATACGCAATTCTAAACCCGTAGAGAAGATGGCAATTAACACCACAAAACTCCACCGTGTTCTATAGCGCTCCATTCTTTGAAAGAAGGCTCCATTCATGTCCAAAACCAACTATAACGCCCCATTGCATTACATTACACCAAATGACACTCCATTCTACATTTTACACTATTCCCCAATATTTCAGCACATTCATTTGCTATACATTCTGGCAAATGAAGCACCGTTCGTTTCCAAACCACTCTAGAGAGCCTTACTACTTCACATTACAGCCTATTCCACACCATTCCAAAACATGGGCCTCCTTTCCACAACATTCTACCACATTCTATTGCGATCAATTATTCCTAAGAATGATGCATTTCCTTCTAAACAATTCAAGAACATCCTATTGTGTCACTTCAGCTGCGATTCCTCTACCATTGCCAAGATTATCCTCCAGTTCCCAACATATCAACAAGTTCTAGTGAGTTTCATTGTGACAAAGACGGCACCTTTCATATCCAAACAGACCTGGAACTCTTTCTTGTGACACTTTACATCGCGTTCCACTAAATACCACAGCATTGAAGTCCATTGCACAACATTCCACCACATTCCATTACATTACATTCCGTAAAAGAAGGCTCCGTTAATTCCAAACCATTCAGGAGCCGCCTATTGAGGCAATTCACATGCCATTCTGCACGGATCCGCTAGATTTTACTCCACTCGAATATCCCACTATGTTCTGTTGCATCCATTGTTCAAGAGAAGGCATCACTCTCTACAAAAACTCTGAGGGATCGTCCATTGCATCACATTACACCCCATTGCACTCCACTTCACAGTCTTAAACTCTTTTCCGCAACGTTCCACCACGTACTATTGCGCTCGATTCGGTCAAGCAATGCTGCATTCGCTTCCAAATCACTCTGGAACCCTTTATTGCGTCACATTACAACCGATTCAAGTCCATTGCAAAACATGGCAGCCATATCGCAAAACTCCACCGTGTTCTGCCTCGTACCATTCTGCCAAAGAAGGCTCCACTCTTCTCCAGAACAATCAGGAACAGTCTATTGCATCACATCACACCCCATTACAGTCCATTCCACAACCCTGAACTTCATTTCTCAAAATTCCACGGTATTCTTTTACATTCCTTTCCTACAAAAACGGCTCAATTCACTTCCAAACTATTATGGTCTGTCTATTGCATCACATCAAACGCCATTGAATTCGACTCCTTTCCACTACATTCCACCACGTCCTTTTGCATTCCATTCTGACAAATAAGGTCCATTCTTTACAAAACAATCAGAAACACTGTAGTGCGTCTTTTCACAGATGATTCCATTGCATTTCACAGCATTTCACTTAATTGCTGAAGATCTCACTATGTTCTCTTGCGTTCCTTTCCATCTAAGTGAAGTCCGTTTGCTTCCAGACCAACCGGGAACTCTATATTGTGTCACATTGCACGCGTTCAACCCCAGTCTACAAAATTGCATTTAACTACAGAAAATTCCACAACGTTCTGTAGCACAAAATTCTGTCCAACAAGGACTCATTCGTTTCCAAAAGAATCTGTAGTTCTCTACTGCATCACATTACACACCATTTCACACCATTCCACATTGTACACCATTCCCCAATATTCCAGCACATTCCTTGGCTTTACATTCGAGGAAATGAGACACCATTCCCTTCCTAACCACTCTAGATACATTTATCATGTCACATTACAGCAAATTCCACTCCATTCCAAAACGTTCTATTGCGTTCCATTCTAGGAATGCTCCATTCGATTCCAAAAAATTCACATACTTCCTATTGTGTCACTTTATATGAAATTCCACTCAATTATGCAAGATCCTGCTGCATTCCCCAAGATTAAAACATGTTCTACAGAGTTCCATTGTGACAGAGTAGGCACCATTCTTTCCCAAACAACCCAGGAAATCTCTGTTGCGTCACATTGCAGCACGTTCCAATCAATGCCACAGCATTGCACTCCATTGTGCAACGAGGCCACCACATTCCATTGCATTCCATTCTGTAAAATAAGTCCCCACAGCTTCCAAACCATTCAGGAAAAGCCTATTGTGTCAATTCACATGCCATTCCATGAGATTCCACAACATTCTACCAATTCCAAACACTCCACTGCGTTGTTTTGCATTCAATTGTTACAAGAAGGCACCGTTCTCGCCAAAATCTCTCAGGAACCCTCTATTGCATCACATTACTTACCGATACACTCCATTTTGAAGCCTTCCACTCTACTGGCAATAGACCACCGCGTTCTATTACATTCAATTCCGCCAAGCAAGGCTTCATTTGCATCCAATTCACTCGGGAACTCTTATTGCGTCACATTACAACGGACTCAACTCCATTCCACAACATTGCATTCCATACCACAACACTAAACCATGTTCTATCACGTTCCATTCTGCAAAATAAGGTTCCACTCTTTTCCCAAACAATGAGTAACCAGCTACCGTGTCACACTAAAACCCATTACACACCACTCCACAACTCTCCACTTCATTTCGCAACAATCCACTGTATTCTTTGCATTCCATTCCTACAATAAGGATCGATCACTTCCAACCCATTAAGGACTGTGTATTGCATCACATCAAATGCCATTCCACTCCATTCTACAATATTCTTTTCCATTCGACTACATTCCACCACGTTCTACTACATTCCATTCCGTCAAATAAGGCTCCATTCTTTTCAAAAACCATGAAGAACACTCTACTGCATGACATTACACATGATTCTAGTCCTCTCAGCAGCATTGCACTCCATTACTGAACATTTCACCATGTTCTATTGAGTTCCATTCCATGACAAAGAGCTCCATTTCCTTCGAGACTACTCAGAAACTCTATATTGTGGCACATTATACGCAATTCTAAACCAGTAGAGAAGATGGCAATTAACACCACAAAAATCCACCGTGTTCTATAGCGCTCCATTCTTTGAAAGAAGGCTCCATTCATGTCCAAAACCAACTATAACGCCCCATTGCATTACATTACACCAAATGACACTCCATTCTACATTTTACACTATTCCCCAATATTTCAGCACATTCATTTGCTATACATTCTGGCAAAAGAAGCACCGTTCGTTTCCAAACCACTCTAGAGAGCCTTACTACTTCACATTACAGCCTATTCCACACCATTCCAAAACATGGGCCTCCTTTCCACAACATTCTACCACATTCTATTGCGATCAATTATTCCTAAGAATGATGCATTTCCTTCTAACAATTCAAGAACATCCTATTGTGTCACTTCAGCTGCGATTCCTCTACCATTGCCAAGATTATCCTCCAGTTCCCAACATATCAACAAGTTCTAGTGAGTTTCATTGTGACAAAGACGGCACCTTTCTTATCCAAACAGACCTGGAACTCTTTCTTGTGACACTTTACATCGCGTTCCACTAAATACCACAGCATTGAAGTCCATTGCACAACATTCCACCACATTCCATTACATTACATTCCGTAAAAGAAGGCTCCGTTAATTCCAAACCATTCAGGAGCCGCCTATTGAGGCAATTCACATGCCATTCTGCACGGATCCGCTAGATTTTACTCCACTCGAATATCCCACTATGTTCTGTTGCATCCATTGTTCAAGAGAAGGCATCACTCTCTACAAAAACTCTGAGGGATCGTCCATTGCATCACATTACACCCCATTGCACTCCACTTCACAGTCTTAAACTCTTTTCCGCAACGTTCCACCACGTACTATTGCGCTCCATTCGGTCAAGCAATGCTGCATTCGCTTCCAAATCACTCTGGAACCCTTTATTGCGTCACATTACAACCGATTCAAGTCCATTGCAAAACATGGCAGCCATATCGCAAAACTCCACCGTGTTCTGCCTCGTACCATTCTGCCAAAGAAGGCTCCACTCTTCTCCAGAACAATCAGGAACAGTCTATTGCATCACATCACACCCCATTACAGTCCATTCCACAACCCTGAACTTCATTTCTCAAAATTCCACGGTATTCTTTTACATTCCTTTCCTACAAAAACGGCTCAATTCACTTCCAACCTATTATGGTCTGTCTATTGCATCACATCAAACGCCATTGAATTCAACTCCTTTCCACTACATTCCACCACGTCCTTTTGCATTCCATTCTGACAAATAAGGTCCATTCTTTACAAAACAATCAGAAACACTGTAGTGCGTCTTTTCACAGATGATTCCATTGCATTTCACAGCATTTCACTTAATTGCTGAAGATCTCACTATGTTCTCTTGCGTTCCTTTCCATCTAAGTGAAGTCCGTTTGCTTCCAGACCAACCGGGAACTCTATATTGTGTCACATTGCACGCGTTCAACCCCAGTCTACAAAATTGCATTTAACTACAGAAAATTCCACAACGTTCTGTAGCACAAAATTCTGTCCAACAAGGACTCATTCGTTTCCAAAAGAATCTGTAGTTCTCTACTGCATCACATTACACACCATTTCACACCATTCCACATTGTACACCATTCCCCAATATTCCAGCACATTCCTTGGCTTTACATTCGAGGAAATGAGACACCATTCCCTTCCTAACCACTCTAGATACATTTATCATGTCACATTACAGCAAATTCCACTCCATTCCAAAACGTTCTATTGCGTTCCATTCTAGGAATGCTCCATTCGATTCCAAAAAATTCACATACTTCCTATTGTGTCACTTTATATGAAATTCCACTCAATTATGCAAGATCCTGCTGCATTCCCCAAGATTAAAACATGTTCTACAGAGTTCCATTGTGACAGAGTAGGCACCATTCTTTCCCAAACAACCCAGGAAATCTCTGTTGCGTCACATTGCAGCACGTTCCAATCAATGCCACAGCATTGCACTCCATTGTGCAACGAGACCACCACATTCCATTGCATTCCATTCTGTAAAATAAGTCCCCACAGCTTCCAAACCATTCAGGAAAAGCCTATTGTGTCAATTCACATGCCATTCCATGAGATTCCACAACATTCTACCAATTCCAAACACTCCACTGCGTTGTTTTGCATTCAATTGTTACAAGAAGGCACCGTTCTCGCCAAAATCTCTCAGGAACCCTCTATTGCATCACATTACTTACCGATACACTCCATTTTGAAGCCTTCCACTCTACTGGCAATAGACCACCGCGTTCTATTACATTCAATTCCGCCAAGCAAGGCTTCATTTGCATCCAATTCACTCGGGAACTCTTATTGCGTCACATTACAACGGACTCAACTCCATTCCACAACATTGCATTCCATACCACAACACTAAACCATGTTCTATCACGTTCCATTCTGCAAAATAAGGTTCCACTCTTTTCCCAAACAATGAGTAACCAGCTACCGTGTCACACTAAAACCCATTACACACCACTCCACAACTCTCCACTTCATTTCGCAACAATCCACTGTATTCTTTGCATTCCATTCCTACAATAAGGATCGATCACTTCCAACCCATTAAGGACTGTGTATTGCATCACATCAAATGCCATTCCACTCCATTCTACAATATTCTTTTCCATTCGACTACATTCCACCACGTTCTACTACATTCCATTCCGTCAAATAAGGCTCCATTCTTTTCAAAAACCATGAAGAACACTCTACTGCATGACATTACACATGATTCTAGTCCTCTCAGCAGCATTGCACTCCATTACTGAACATTTCACCATGTTCTATTGAGTTCCATTCCATGACAAAGAGCTCCATTTCCTTCGAGACTACTCAGAAACTCTATATTGTGGCACATTATACGCAATTCTAAACCAGTAGAGAAGATGGCAATTAACACCACAAAAATCCACCGTGTTCTATAGCGCTCCATTCTTTGAAAGAAGGCTCCATTCATGTCCAAAACCAACTATAACGCCCCATTGCATTACATTACACCAAATGACACTCCATTCTACATTTTACACTATTCCCCAATATTTCAGCACATTCATTTGCTATACATTCTGGCAAAAGAAGCACCGTTCGTTTCCAAACCACTCTAGAGAGCCTTACTACTTCACATTACAGCCTATTCCACACCATTCCAAAACATGGGCCTCCTTTCCTCAACATTCTACCACATTCTATTGCGATCAATTATTCCTAAGAATGATGCATTTCCTTCTAACAATTCAAGAACATCCTATTGTGTCACTTCAGCTGCGATTCCTCTACCATTGCCAAGATTATCCTCCAGTTCCCAACATATCAACAAGTTCTAGTGAGTTTCATTGTGACAAAGACGGCACCTTTCTTATCCAAACAGACCTGGAACTCTTTCTTGTGACACTTTACATCGCGTTCCACTAAATACCACAGCATTGAAGTCCATTGCACAACATTCCACCACATTCCATTACATTACATTCCGTAAAAGAAGGCTCCGTTAATTCCAAACCATTCAGGAGCCGCCTATTGAGGCAATTCACATGCCATTCTGCACGGATCCGCTAGATTTTACTCCACTCGAATATCCCACTATGTTCTGTTGCATCCATTGTTCAAGAGAAGGCATCACTCTCTACAAAAACTCTGAGGGATCGTCCATTGCATCATATTACACCCCATTGCACTCCACTTCACAGTCTTAAACTCTTTTCCGCAACGTTCCACCACGTACTATTGCGCTCCATTCGGTCAAGCAATGCTGCATTCGCTTCCAAATCACTCTGGAACCCTTTATTGCGTCACATTACAACCGATTCAAGTCCATTGCAAAACATGGCAGCCATATCGCAAAACTCCACCGTGTTCTGCCTCGTACCATTCTGCCAAAGAAGGCTCCACTCTTCTCCAGAACAATCAGGAACAGTCTATTGCATCACATCACACCCCATTACAGTCCATTCCACAACACTGAACTTCATTTCTCAAAATTCCACGGTATTCTTTTACATTCCATTCCTACAAAAACGGCTCAATTCACTTCCAACCTATTATGGTCTGTCTATTGCATCACATCAAACGCCATTGATCTTCATTCTACAAGATTCGACTCCTTTCCACTACATTCCACCACGTCCTTTTGCATTCCATTCTGACAAATAAGGTCCATTCTTTACAAAACAATCAGAAACACTGTAGTGCATCTTTTCACAGATGATTCCATTGCATTTCACAGCAATTCACTTAATTGCTGAAGATCTCACTATGTTCTCTTGCGTTCCTTTCCATCTAAGTGAAGTCCGTTTGCTTCCAGACCAACCGGGAACTCTATATTGTGTCACATTGCACGCGTTCAACCCCAGTCTACAAAATTGCATTTAACTACAGAAAATTCCACAACGTTCTGTAGCACAAAATTCTGTCCAACAAGGACCCATTCGTTTCCAAAATAATCTGTAGTTCTCTATTGCATCACATTACACACCATTTCACACCATTCCACATTGTACACCATTCCCCAATATTCCAGCACATTCCTTGGCTTTACATTCGAGGAAATGAGACACCATTCCCTTCCTAACCACTCTAGATACATTTATCATGTCACATTACAGCAAATTCCACTCCATTCCAAAACGTTCTATTGCGTTCCATTCTAGGAATGCTCCATTCGATTCCAAAAAATTCACATACTTCCTATTGTGTCACTTTATATGAAATTCCACTCAATTATGCAAGATCCTGCTGCATTCCCCAAGATTAAAACATGTTCTACAGAGTTCCATTGTGACAGAGTAGGCACCATTCTTTCCCAAACAACCCAGGAAATCTCTGTTGCATCACATTGCAGCACGTTCCAATCAATGCCACAGCATTGCACTCCATTGTGCAACGAGGCCACCACATTCCATTGCATTCCATTCTGTAAAATAAGTCCCCACAGCTTCCAAACCATTCAGGAAAAGCCTATTGTGTCAATTCACATGCCATTCCATGAGATTCCACAACATTCTACCAATTCCAAACACTCCACTGCGTTGTTTTGCATTCAATTGTTACAAGAAGGCACCGTTCTCGCCAAAATCTCTCAGGAACCCTCTATTGCATCACATTACTTACCGATACACTCCATTTTGAAGCCTTCCACTCTACTGGCAATAGACCACCGCGTTCTATTACATTCAATTCCGCCAAGCAAGGCTTCATTTGCATCCAATTCACTCGGGAACTCTTATTGCGTCACATTACAACGGACTCAACTCCATTCCACAACATTGCATTCCATACCACAACACTAAACCATGTTCTATCACGTTCCATTCTGCAAAATAAGGTTCCACTCTTTTCCCAAACAATGAGTAACCAGCTACCGTGTCACACTAAAACCCATTACACACCACTCCACAACTCTCCACTTCATTTCGCAACAATCCACTGTATTCTTTGCATTCCATTCCTACAATAAGGATCGATCACTTCCAACCCATTAAGGACTGTGTATTGCATCACATCAAATGCCATTCCACTCCATTCTACAATATTCTTTTCCATTCGACTACATTCCACCACGTTCTACTACATTCCATTCCGTCAAATAAGGCTCCATTCTTTTCAAAAACCATGAAGAACACTCTACTGCATGACATTACACATGATTCTAGTCCTCTCAGCAGCATTGCACTCCATTACTGAACATTTCACCATGTTCTATTGAGTTCCATTCCATGACAAAGAGCTCCATTTCCTTCGAGACTACTCAGAAACTCTATATTGTGGCACATTATATGCAATTCTAAACCCGTAGAGAAGATGGCAATTAACACCACAAAACTCCACCGTGTTCTATAGCGCTCCATTCTTTG
Source organism: Manis pentadactyla (assembly GCF_030020395.1). Classification (NCBI taxonomy): domain Eukaryota; kingdom Metazoa; phylum Chordata; class Mammalia; order Pholidota; family Manidae; genus Manis; species Manis pentadactyla. The sequence goes on along the minus strand of NW_026644600.1, from coordinate 308,446 downwards.
AAAGAAGGCTCCATTCATGTCCAAAACCAACTATAACGCCCCATTGCATTACATTACACCAAATGACACTCCATTCTACATTTTACACTATTCCCCAATATTTCAGCACATTCATTTGCTATACATTCTGGCAAATGAAGCACCGTTCGTTTCCAAACCACTCTAGAGAGCCTTACTACTTCACATTACAGCCTATTCCACACCATTCCAAAACATGGGCCTCCTTTCCACAACATTCTACCACATTCTATTGCGATCAATTATTCCTAAGAATGATGCATTTCCTTCTAAACAATTCAAGAACATCCTATTGTGTCACTTCAGCTGCGATTCCTCTACCATTGCCAAGATTATCCTCCAGTTCCCAACATATCAACAAGTTCTAGTGAGTTTCATTGTGACAAAGACGGCACCTTTCATATCCAAACAGACCTGGAACTCTTTCTTGTGACACTTTACATCGCGTTCCACTAAATACCACAGCATTGAAGTCCATTGCACAACATTCCACCACATTCCATTACATTACATTCCGTAAAAGAAGGCTCCGTTAATTCCAAACCATTCAGGAGCCGCCTATTGAGGCAATTCACATGCCATTCTGCACGGATCCGCTAGATTTTACTCCACTCGAATATCCCACTATGTTCTGTTGCATCCATTGTTCAAGAGAAGGCATCACTCTCTACAAAAACTCTGAGGGATCGTCCATTGCATCACATTACACCCCATTGCACTCCACTTCACAGTCTTAAACTCTTTTCCGCAACGTTCCACCACGTACTATTGCGCTCGATTCGGTCAAGCAATGCTGCATTCGCTTCCAAATCACTCTGGAACCCTTTATTGCGTCACATTACAACCGATTCAAGTCCATTGCAAAACATGGCAGCCATATCGCAAAACTCCACCGTGTTCTGCCTCGTACCATTCTGCCAAAGAAGGCTCCACTCTTCTCCAGAACAATCAGGAACAGTCTATTGCATCACATCACACCCCATTACAGTCCATTCCACAACCCTGAACTTCATTTCTCAAAATTCCACGGTATTCTTTTACATTCCTTTCCTACAAAAACGGCTCAATTCACTTCCAACCTATTATGGTCTGTCTATTGCATCACATCAAACGCCATTGAATTCGACTCCTTTCCACTACATTCCACCACGTCCTTTTGCATTCCATTCTGACAAATAAGGTCCATTCTTTACAAAACAATCAGAAACACTGTAGTGCGTCTTTTCACAGATGATTCCATTGCATTTCACAGCATTTCACTTAATTGATGAAGATCTCACTATGTTCTCTTGCGTTCCTTTCCATCTAAGTGAAGTCCGTTTGCTTCCAGACCAACCGGGAACTCTATATTGTGTCACATTGCACGCGTTCAACCCCAGTCTACAAAATTGCATTTAACTACAGAAAATTCCACAACGTTCTGTAGCACTTAGTTCTGTCCAACAATTACCCATTCGCTTCCAACATAATCTGTTGCTTTCTATTGCATCACATTACACACCATTTCACACCATTCCACATTGTACGCCATTCCCCAATATTCCAGCACATTCCTTGGCTTTACATTCGAGGAAATGAGACACCATTCCCTTCCTAACCACTCTAGATACATTTATCATGTCACATTACAGCAAATTCCACTCCATTCCAAAACGTTCTATTGCGTTCCATTCTAGGAATGCTCCATTCGATTCCAAAAAATTCACATACTTCCTATTGTGTCACTTTATATGAAATTCCACTCAATTATGCAAGATCCTGCTGCATTCCCCAAGATTAAAACATGTTCTACAGAGTTCCATTGTGACAGAGTAGGCACCATTCTTTCCCAAACAACCCAGGAAATCTCTGTTGCGTCACATTGCAGCACGTTCCAATCAATGCCACAGCATTGCACTCCATTGTGCAACGAGACCACCACATTCCATTGCATTCCATTCTGTAAAATAAGTCCCCACAGCTTCCAAACCATTCAGGAAAAGCCTATTGTGTCAATTCACATGCCATTCCATGAGATTCCACAAGATTCTACCAATTCCAAACACTCCACTGCGTTGTTTTGCATTCAATTGTTACAAGAAGGCACCGTTCTCGCCAAAATCTCTCAGGAACCCTCTATTGCATCACATTACTTACCGATACACTCCATTTTGAAGCCTTCCACTCTACTGGCAATAGACCACCGCGTTCTATTACATTCAATTCCGCCAAGCAAGGCTTCATTTGCATCCAATTCACTCGGGAACTCTTATTGCGTCACATTACAACGGACTCAACTCCATTCCACAACATTGCATTCCATACCACAACACTAAACCATGTTCTATCACGTTCCATTCTGCAAAATAAGGTTCCACTCTTTTCCCAAACAATGAGTAACCAGCTACCGTGTCACACTAAAACCCATTACACACCACTCCACAACTCTCCACTTCATTTCGCAACAATCCACTGTATTCTTTGCATTCCATTCCTACAATAAGGATCGATCACTTCCAACCCATTAAGGACTGTGTATTGCATCACATCAAATGCCATTCCACTCCATTCTACAATATTCTTTTCCATTCGACTACATTCCACCACGTTCTACTACATTCCATTCCGTCAAATAAGGCTCCATTCTTTTCAAAAACCATGAAGAACACTCTACTGCATGACATTACACATGATTCTAGTCCTCTCAGCAGCATTGCACTCCATTACTGAACATTTCACCATGTTCTATTGAGTTCCATTCCATGACAAAGAGCTCCATTTCCTTCGAGACTACTCAGAAACTCTATATTGTGGCACATTTTACGCAATTCTAAACCAGTAGAGAAGATGGCAATTAACACCACAAAAATCCACCGTGTTCTATAGCGCTCCATTCTTTGAAAGAAGGCTCCATTCATGTCCAAAACCAACTATAACGCCCCATTGCATTACATTACACCAAATGACACTCCATTCTACATTTTACACTATTCCCCAATATTTCAGCACATTCATTTGCTGTACATTCTGGCAAAAGAAGCACCGTTCGTTTCCAAACCACTCTAGAGAGCCTTACTACTTCACATTACAGCCTATTCCACACCATTCCAAAACATGGGCCTCCTTTCCACAACATTCTACCACATTCTATTGCGATCAATTATTCCTAAGAATGATGCATTTCCTTCTAACAATTCAAGAACATCCTATTGTGTCACTTCAGCTGCGATTCCTCTACCATTGCCAAGATTATCCTCCAGTTCCCAACATATCAACAAGTTCTAGTGAGTTTCATTGTGACAAAGACGGCACCTTTCTTATCCAAACAGACCTGGAACTCTTTCTTGTGACACTTTACATCGCGTTCCACTAAATACCACAGCATTGAAGTCCATTGCACAACATTCCACCACATTCCATTACATTACATTCCGTAAAAGAAGGCTCCGTTAATTCCAAACCATTCAGGAGCCGCCTATTGAGGCAATTCACATGCCATTCTGCACGGATCCGCTAGATTTTACTCCACTCGAATATCCCACTATGTTCTGTTGCATCCATTGTTCAAGAGAAGGCATCACTCTCTACAAAAACTCTGAGGGATCGTCCATTGCATCATATTACACCCCATTGCACTCCACTTCACAGTCTTAAACTCTTTTCCGCAACGTTCCACCACGTACTATTGCGCTCCATTCGGTCAAGCAATGCTGCATTCGCTTCCAAATCACTCTGGAACCCTTTATTGCGTCACATTACAACCGATTCAAGTCCATTGCAAAACATGGCAGCCATATCGCAAAACTCCACCGTGTTCTGCCTCGTACCATTCTGCCAAAGAAGGCTCCACTCTTCTCCAGAACAATCAGGAACAGTCTATTGCATCACATCACACCCCATTACAGTCCATTCCACAACCCTGAACTTCATTTCTCAAAATTCCACGGTATTCTTTTACATTCCTTTCCTACAAAAACGGCTCAATTCACTTCCAACCTATTATGGTCTGTCTATTGCATCACATCAAACGCCATTGAATTCGACTCCTTTCCACTACATTCCACCACGTCCTTTTGCATTCCATTCTGACAAATAAGGTCCATTCTTTACAAAACAATCAGAAACACTGTAGTGCGTCTTTTCACAGATGATTCCATTGCATTTCACAGCATTTCACTTAATTGCTGAAGATCTCACTATGTTCTCTTGCGTTCCTTTCCATCTAAGTGAAGTCCGTTTGCTTCCAGACCAACCGGGAACTCTATATTGTGTCACATTGCACGCGTTCAACCCCAGTCTACAAAATTGCATTTAACTACAGAAAATTCCACAACGTTCTGTAGCACAAAATTCTGTCCAACAAGGACTCATTCGTTTCCAAAAGAATCTGTAGTTCTCTACTGCATCACATTACACACCATTTCACACCATTCCACATTGTACACCATTCCCCAATATTCCAGCACATTCCTTGGCTTTACATTCGAGGAAATGAGACACCATTCCCTTCCTAACCACTCTAGATACATTTATCATGTCACATTACAGCAAATTCCACTCCATTCCAAAACGTTCTATTGCGTTCCATTCTAGGAATGCTCCATTCGATTCCAAAAAATTCACATACTTCCTATTGTGTCACTTTATATGAAATTCCACTCAATTATGCAAGATCCTGCTGCATTCCCCAAGATTAAAACATGTTCTACAGAGTTCCATTGTGACAGAGTAGGCACCATTCTTTCCCAAACAACCCAGGAAATCTCTGTTGCGTCACATTGCAGCACGTTCCAATCAATGCCACAGCATTGCACTCCATTGTGCAACGAGGCCACCACATTCCATTGCATTCCATTCTGTAAAATAAGTCCCCACAGCTTCCAAACCATTCAGGAAAAGCCTATTGTGTCAATTCACATGCCATTCCATGAGATTCCACAACATTCTACCAATTCCAAACACTCCACTGCGTTGTTTTGCATTCAATTGTTACAAGAAGGCACCGTTCTCGCCAAAATCTCTCAGGAACCCTCTATTGCATCACATTACTTACCGATACACTCCATTTTGAAGCCTTCCACTCTACTGGCAATAGACCACCGCGTTCTATTACATTCAATTCCGCCAAGCAAGGCTTCATTTGCATCCAATTCACTCGGGAACTCTTATTGCGTCACATTACAACGGACTCAACTCCATTCCACAACATTGCATTCCATACCACAACACTAAACCATGTTCTATCACGTTCCATTCTGCAAAATAAGGTTCCACTCTTTTCCCAAACAATGAGTAACCAGCTACCGTGTCACACTAAAACCCATTACACACCACTCCACAACTCTCCACTTCATTTCGCAACAATCCACTGTATTCTTTGCATTCCATTCCTACAATAAGGATCGATCACTTCCAACCCATTAAGGACTGTGTATTGCATCACATCAAATGCCATTCCACTCCATTCTACAATATTCTTTTCCATTCGACTACATTCCACCACGTTCTACTACATTCCATTCCGTCAAATAAGGCTCCATTCTTTTCAAAAACCATGAAGAACACTCTACTGCATGACATTACACATGATTCTAGTCCTCTCAGCAGCATTGCACTCCATTACTGAACATTTCACCATGTTCTATTGAGTTCCATTCCATGACAAAGAGCTCCATTTCCTTCGAGACTACTCAGAAACTCTATATTGTGGCACATTATACGCAATTCTAAACCAGTAGAGAAGATGGCAATTAACACCACAAAAATCCACCGTGTTCTATAGCGCTCCATTCTTTGAAAGAAGGCTCCATTCATGTCCAAAACCAACTATAACGCCCCATTGCATTACATTACACCAAATGACACTCCATTCTACATTTTACACTATTCCCCAATATTTCAGCACATTCATTTGCTATACATTCTGGCAAAAGAAGCACCGTTCGTTTCCAAACCACTCTAGAGAGCCTTACTACTTCACATTACAGCCTATTCCACACCATTCCAAAACATGGGCCTCCTTTCCACAACATTCTACCACATTCTATTGCGATCAATTATTCCTAAGAATGATGCATTTCCTTCTAACAATTCAAGAACATCCTATTGTGTCACTTCAGCTGCGATTCCTCTACCATTGCCAAGATTATCCTCCAGTTCCCAACATATCAACAAGTTCTAGTGAGTTTCATTGTGACAAAGACGGCACCTTTCTTATCCAAACAGACCTGGAACTCTGTCTTGTGACACTTTACATCGCGTTCCACTAAATACCACAGCATTGAAGTCCATTGCACAACATTCCACCACATTCCATTACATTACATTCCGTAAAAGAAGGCTCCGTTAATTCCAAACCATTCAGGAGCCGCCTATTGAGGCAATTCACATGCCATTCTGCACGGATCCGCTAGATTTTACTCCACTCGAATATCCCACTATGTTCTGTTGCATCCATTGTTCAAGAGAAGGCATCACTCTCTACAAAAACTCTGAGGGATCGTCCATTGCATCACATTACACCCCATTGCACTCCACTTCACAGTCTTAAACTCTTTTCCGCAACGTTCCACCACGTACTATTGCGCTCCATTCGGTCAAGCAATGCTGCATTCGCTTCCAAATCACTCTGGAACCCTTTATTGCGTCACATTACAACCGATTCAAGTCCATTGCAAAACATGGCAGCCATATCGCAAAACTCCACCGTGTTCTGCCTCGTACCATTCTGCCAAAGAAGGCTCCACTCTTCTCCAGAACAATCAGGAACAGTCTATTGCATCACATCACACCCCATTACAGTCCATTCCACAACACTGAACTTCATTTCTCAAAATTCCACGGTATTCTTTTACATTCCATTCCTACAAAAACGGCTCAATTCACTTCCAACCTATTATGGTCTGTCTATTGCATCACATCAAACGCCATTGATCTTCATTCTACAAGATTCGACTCCTTTCCACTACATTCCACCACGTCCTTTTGCATTCCATTCTGACAAATAAGGTCCATTCTTTACAAAACAATCAGAAACACTGTAGTGCGTCTTTTCACAGATGATTCCATTGCATTTCACAGCAATTCACTTAATTGCTGAAGATCTCACTATGTTCTCTTGCGTTCCTTTCCATCTAAGTGAAGTCCGTTTGCTTCCAGACCAACCGGGAACTCTATATTGTGTCACATTGCACGCGTTCAACCCCAGTCTACAAAATTGCATTTAACTACAGAAAATTCCACAACGTTCTGTAGCACAAAATTCTGTCCAACAAGGACCCATTCGTTTCCAAAATAATCTGTAGTTCTCTATTGCATCACATTACACACCATTTCACACCATTCCACATTGTACACCATTCCCCAATATTCCAGCACATTCCTTGGCTTTACATTCGAGGAAATGAGACACCATTCCCTTCCTAACCACTCTAGATACATTTATCATGTCACATTACAGCAAATTCCACTCCATTCCAAAACGTTCTATTGCGTTCCATTCTAGGAATGCTCCATTCGATTCCAAAAAATTCACATACTTCCTATTGTGTCACTTTATATGAAATTCCACTCAATTATGCAAGATCCTGCTGCATTCCCCAAGATTAAAACATGTTCTACAGAGTTCCATTGTGACAGAGTAGGCACCATTCTTTCCCAAACAACCCAGGAAATCTCTGTTGCATCACATTGCAGCACGTTCCAATCAGTGCCACAGCATTGCACTCCATTGTGCAACGAGGCCACCACATTCCATTGCATTCCATTCTGTAAAATAAGTCCCCACAGCTTCCAAACCATTCAGGAAAAGCCTATTGTGTCAATTCACATGCCATTCCATGAGATTCCACAACATTCTACCAATTCCAAACACTCCACTGCGTTGTTTTGCATTCAATTGTTACAAGAAGGCACCGTTCTCGCCAAAATCTCTCAGGAACCCTCTATTGCATCACATTACTTACCGATACACTCCATTTTGAAGCCTTCCACTCTACTGGCAATAGACCACCGCGTTCTATTACATTCAATTCCGCCAAGCAAGGCTTCATTTGCATCCAATTCACTCGGGAACTCTTATTGCGTCACATTACAACGGACTCAACTCCATTCCACAACATTGCATTCCATACCACAACACTAAACCATGTTCTATCACGTTCCATTCTGCAAAATAAGGTTCCACTCTTTTCCCAAACAATGAGTAACCAGCTACCGTGTCACACTAAAACCCATTACACACCACTCCACAACTCTCCACTTCATTTCGCAACAATCCACTGTATTCTTTGCATTCCATTCCTACAATAAGGATCGATCACTTCCAACCCATTAAGGACTGTGTATTGCATCACATCAAATGCCATTCCACTCCATTCTACAATATTCTTTTCCATTCGACTACATTCCACCACGTTCTACTACATTCCATTCCGTCAAATAAGGCTCC